>NC_090740.1:27862669-27867669 GCF_036898095.1 Palaemon carinicauda
CTTTGAAATATGAACAAAGAGTTTGGGTCTGCCATTTATCGATAATTTGTCTCTTGTTCACATAAGTTGTTCAGAGATACTTAGTTTTTTTTCTGTCAAAATACTGACGAAAAGTCAAATAGAACATGATTGTACTCTCTCTCTCTCTCTCTCTCTCTCTCTCTCTCTCTCTCTCTCTCTCTCTCTCTCTCTCTTTATTGTAGTTGATACATGAGGTTTGCAACAGTCCCTTCGTTTGTTTGTAAATTATCAATACCCCTGTGTTAATAAAACATTTATTATTATTATTATTATTATTATTATTATTATTGATAATGATAATACTACTACTAGTAATAGTAATGATATTATTATTATTATTATTATTATTATTATTATTATTATTATTATTATTATTATTATTATTATTATTATTAGCGAAGCTACAACTCTAGTTGGTAAAGCAGAGTGTTATAAGCCCATAGGGTCGAACAGGGGAAAAAAAACTGCCAAGCCAATGATAATTGCAAGAGAAGTAATGAACAATTAGAATAACATATGCTAAGAACAGTAACAACATTGAAAGAGATCTTTCATAAATACACTATAAAAAAGAGACTTATATCAGCCTGTTCCACATAAAAACACTCAGTCGCATCAAGTTTGAGCTTTTGGCACAACATTGGATCCTTCTCTCTGGTTACGGCTCATTTTCTCTTTTCCTACACATACACCGAATAGTCTGGCCTATTCTTTACATATTCTCCTCTGTCCTCATACACCTGACAAGACTGAGACTACCAAACAGTTCTTCTTCGCTCAAGGGGATAACTATTGCAATATAATTGGTAAGTGGCTACTTTCCTCTTGATAAGAGTAGAAGAGACTTTTTAGCTATGGTAACCAGCTCTTCTAGGAGAAGGACACTCCAAAACCAACCATTGTTCTCTAGTCTTGGGTAGTGTCATAGCCTCTATACCATGGTCTTCCACTGTCTTGGGGTAGAGTTCTCATGTTTGAGGGTACACTCGGGCACACTATTTTAAGTTATTCCTCTTCCTCTTGTGTTTTTAAATGTTAATAGTTCATATATGAAGGATTTATTTTAATGCTGTTACTGTTCCTAAAGTATTTTATTTTAATTGTTCATTACTTCTCTTGTAGTTTATTTATTTCCTTATTTCTTTTCGTCACTGGGCTATTTTCCCTGTTGGAGCCCTTGGGCTTATAGCATCTTTCGTTTCCAATTAGGGTTGCTTAGCAAGTAATAAATAATAATAATAATAATAATAATAATAATAATAATAATAATAATAATTTCTCTTATATAAAATATTTAGGGAAAATTGTATGGACTTAAAGCTTTCGAGAAATGCAGCCAGTAGATAAGTGCAAGATATCAGATAAAGATGATCTATTGGTTAACTGATCATTTGGTGGTGATGCTCATTTGACTGAACCACTCTATTATTATTATTATTATTATTATTATTATTATTATTATCATTATTATTATTATTATTATTATTATTATTATTATTATTATTATTAATACTTTATTATTATTATTATTATTATTATTATTATTATTATTATTATTATTAATATCGTTCTGTTTGATTGGAAAAAATTCAGTTGTTGTCCATATTTTTGTTACAATAATCTTTATGGTTCGGTTCACACATAATGCATATCTGATAATGAGAGGAAAATATAAAGAAACTGCCTAAACTAAGGACACCCAACTCATAAAGATCTTGAACTATTGAGTCTAGTCCAGTCTCTCTCTCTCTCTCTCTCTCTCTCTCTCTCTCTCTCTCTCTCTCTCTCTCTCTCTCTCTCTCTTCTCCAATATCAAACCTAAATGAATACTATTTTGTCTTACCAGCAATTAACAATGCCATTAATGCCACTGTAAACAATTAATTATAACCGCATAAGTTGATGGAAAACAATTTTTACGAGTGTTAATAAATAAAAAGAATGAAAAGTACTGTTTTGTGTGAAGTTTTCGAGACAGAATGAATATTAGATATTAATAATCTTAATCAATTTTACTATAAGAACCGTAAGCAATACCTAGAGATTTAGAAACATCACAAAATTTAAAAAGCTAATTTACACAGACAAAAGTTTAAGAAAAAAAACAAAAACAAAATGTATTTGCATGTGTTGGTTACAAAAGAGCAGGACAGAAACATAGACATATAAAAAAAAAAAGAATCTATATGCTCCAGTGGCCTAGAAATACTTAAAACGGGGTTGTGGTGGCCGATGTTGTAACGTCCCTGACTGGTGAACGCCAGACTGAGGTTCGAGTCCCGCTGAAACACTTTAGTTTCTTTGGTCGCTGCAAACTTATCATCCTTGTGAGGTAAGGTCGGGGTTTTGGGGGAGCCTATAGGTCTATCTGCTGAATCATCAGCAGCCATAGCCTGGTCCTCCTTGGTTCTAGCTTGGGTGGAGAGGGGACTTGGGCGCTGATTATATGTATATATGGTCAGTAGTCTAGGGCATTGTCATACTCGATAGGGCAATGTCACTGTCCCTTGCCACTGTCATTCATGAGCGACCTTTAAACCTTTTAAATGGTAGTTGATCCGCTGGGTGCGAAGAAAAAATACTTTATCATGATTAAAACACTTGTAAGATATTATGTTACGTCATCAGTCTTTTTATAGTTATATGTGACATACCTGTTTTGACGTTGTTACTGTTTGTAGAGTTATTTATTGTTAATTTGTTCTCATCATTTATTTATTTCCTTATTTACTTTCCTCACTGGACTATTTTTTCCTGTTGGAGCCTTTGGGCTTATACCATCTTGTTTTTCCAACTAGGGTTGTAGCTTGGCTAATAATAATAATAATAATAATAATAATAATAATAATAATAATAATAATAATAATCAGTAAGCCTACTCACCACACACAGAACAATGAATCCTCCAAGTAATTTCGTTCTTGAGGAAAGTTGATTGCACTGAAGATCCTTCAGAATCGTCTTGTAAGATTTGAATATCATTGTATAATTTACTAAACTGGCGAGGCATCGGTCAGTCTGGTGAGAATATTCTAAGAGTTATAGGGGTGCTCCGTAACCCAGCTAAACGTCTACTAACCCTTGAGAAGAAAGCTTGGATTTTACACATCATTTTCCCGCCACGACGGTATAGTCTGAGTTAAGCAATATATTTCCTTGTCGTGTACGCAGATTATGTGACGAGGTGAACGAGGCATTTTAGATGCATTTTTCCCGTTACGACAGTTTTAAAGATGATTCACACCAAGATCTTTAGACTTTGATTCACGTTAACTGCACCTGCACGTAAAAGGACCTTACTTAACCTCACCGGTTCCTGGCCGTAACCTGCTGAAAACCGAAAGTGTATTCAAGCTGTTCCTCCGTTTCGTTTCAGTAATACACACACACACACACACACACACACACACACACACACACACACACACACACACACACACACACATATATATATATATATATATATATATATATATATATATATATATATATATATATATAATATATATGTATGTATGTATGTATATATGTGTGTGTGTGTGTGTTTTTGTATGTATGAATATGAATGAGGTGTACAGACTAAGGCCCAGTACAGACTATGATTCATGTATCAACCTCGTGGAGCAGTAGTGGTGCTGAAAAAAAAAAAAAGTACTGGAACACTGCCCACTTGTTTTGAGGAAATACTAAAGAAAGAAAGAAGCATCAAATTGATGAAAAGAAGGCTTGGAACAGGGCTCCAACAGATATTTGCATTAAAGGATGAAAATGGTAATATTAACAATAGAAGAGATGGAGTGGTAAAAATACAGAGATTTTTTTATGAAATGTTATATAATAGTGATAAAAGAAATAACATTGCCAATAGAAATAAGGAAACCCCTGAGCTGGTACCGAATGTAACTGTAGGAGAAGTAAAGAGAGCATTAAAAGGCACGAAAAGAGGCAACGCATCAGGCGAAAATGGCCTAACAATTGATTTAATAATAGATGAAGGATATTTCATGGTAGTAAAACTGGCTGAACTTTACGCAAAATGTCTGCAAGAATGCTCTATACCTACAGCTTGGAATTTTTTTTTTATCCTTGTACACATTCACAAAAAGGGAGATAAAAGACCGGAAAAATTACCATCCAATAAGTTTACTCTCCGTGATATGCAAAATATTTACACATATTTTATTAGGCCGAATAGAAAGAGAGCTAGACTTTAATCATTCAAGGGAGCAAGCAGGATTTAGAAGTGGGTATTCAACAACTGACCATATCCATGTAATTAACTAGCTAATGGTAAAATCAACAGAGTATGACAAACCACTATGTACTGCATTTGCAGACTATGAGAAAGCTTTTGAGTCTGTAAAAACTTCAGCAGTAATGAAAGTCCTTCAAAGACAGGGAATAGATGAATCTCATGTTAGAACATTTGAAAATATTTATACAGCAGGAAGTACAGCAATCCAAAAACTACTCAAAGATAGTAAGAAAATTCGCATTAAGAATGGAGTTAGACAGGGAGACATCATCTCTCCTTTATTATTCAAAGCGTGCGGGGAAGAATTTTTAAGGATTTAGATTGGGTAAATGTAGTAATCAATATTAATGGGGAATACCTTAACAACTTAAGGTTTGCAGATGACATAAATGTGTTTAGTAAATCGTTGGAGGAATTACAAAAGATGATCGACAATTTGAATAGAGAATACAGAAATGTAGGACTAAAAATGAATATGAGTAAAACTAAGATAATATTCAGTGAAAATGCAGAGACAACAAATGAGAGTTGTGGACGAACTTTTAGAGATTATTAATGAATATATGTACTTAGGAGATACAATAAGTGTTTCACTAGGACACGAAACCGTAATTAAAAGAAGAATGAGCATGGGATAGAGAGGTTTTTGGAAAAAAAAAATGATATTATGAAAATTAAAATGCCACTTTCTCTAAAAAGAAAAGTATTAAATGAGATTGTCCGA
>NC_090740.1:27875169-27882669 GCF_036898095.1 Palaemon carinicauda
TGATGGAATTTGGTAGAAAGGGATTGCAAAAAAGGTTGGAAACGCCATCGAAATGGAAGCAAGAATCCGATACGAGTAGAGGAACGTAATTGGTGTGGCATATTTCTATGGGACGTGCGAACAAGATGGACAACATTACATTGTGATGAATTGCGATGGCCCGTGGAGACTGGGTACGTGGATTGAGACAGCGCCGAAGACCCTCAGCAATTGCGCCTGGGCATTAACTATTTTTACAGAACTCGCAGCCATTATAAACAAAATCCACTGGAGAGGAATCGGACTCAACGAACTTCAGGCAAGTCATATAGTTTTGGACGCGTCTGTGTATCCCCATATAATAGACTTTGAGGAAATTTCATATTTTGGAAAAGTTCGTAAAAAGAGTTTGGTGAAGAAAAAGTCTTTCGAAAGACTGATGGATCCCTTTCTAACAATATGCAAGATGCCAACAGCGAACACGAACGATGTTTACTGTTTCGGCCGCCTCGTTCAGGAGTATTTATTAAAGCAATTTGGGAAGTTTTTAGAAGACAAGGTATTTGAATTCGTGGCCAAGGCGCTCCAGCCCTATATAAATGCAAGACCTACAATGATGGACTTCCATATTTATTTATTTGAATTAGCGAAATATATGTGGTGGCTAATCGAAAATCAGTAAGTGCTCAAACAAGCAAGACTTGGATGATGTATATTCATATTAGGAGACAACACTAACAGTGACAAAATCTTAGGGAAAAAAAATAAAAACTAACTCTTGTGGCCAAGCACGGGCTCTTTTTTCTTTTAAAGGCCACTCATGAATGGCAGAGGCAAGGGACAGTGTCTGTCTGTCTCTCTCTTTCTGTCTCTGTCTGTCTGTCTGTCTGCCTGTCTGTCTCTCTTTCTGTCTTTCTGCCTCTGTCTGTCTGTCTCTCTCTGTCTTTCTGTCTCTGTCTGTCTGTCTGCCTGTCTGTCTCTCTTTCTGTCTTTCTGCCTCTGTCTGTCTGTCTGTCTCTCTCTTTCTGTCTTTCTGCCTCTGTATGTCTGTCTGTCTCTCTTTCTTTCTGTCTGTCTGTCTGTCTCTCTCTTTCTGTCTTTCTGTCTCTGTCTGTCTGTCTGTCTGTCTGTCTATCTGTCTCTCTTTTTGTGTTTCTGCTTCTGTCTGTCTGGTTGTTTCTCTCTCTCTTTCTGTCTTTCTGCTTCTGTCTGTCTGTCTCTCTCTCTTTCTGTCTCTGCCTGTCTGTCTGTTTGTCTCTCTTTCTGTCTTTCTGCCTCTGTCTCTCTCTCTCTCTCTCTCTCTCTCTCTCTCTCTCTCTCTCTCTCTCTCTCTCTCACTGATAATAGAAAGGCCTGTTTAAGCTTGTCATTGCATGTTTCACAATGTTAGAGTTATATGCCATTGTTGTCCTCAACCGTTTGTATATAAGCTTGTTATGTCGTTTGAATAAAATCAGTTCTGCCTAGCTCGTCTTTCCGTTAAAACCCTTAGCAGTCTGCCACATTGGTGACCACGGAGTGACCAGTTCGAAAACAAAAGGTAATATAAGAAAATCACATATTTTTCAATTAGATTTTGTGAGTTTTCCTTCTAAGATTTAATTCCCATTTGATTATCGTTCCTCAGAGACTTACGTCGATCACAAAGTTTGAAAGATGTATCTGTTTTGCCTTTGTTTTTGTTTTTGTTTTTGTTCCTGAAGCTAAATGAGATGGGAAATAGTTTCAATAGAAATTTCTCCTTCTCTTCATACTTTTTAAGTTACGAGACATTCTAATTTCTTAGAATTTACCTATAAGCAATGTGTGGAGACAATGCTACTCCCAATCTCATATTTCGGGAAAATACTCAAGATTCGATCACAAAAGTACGGTACAAATCTAATAATACACAAATGTTCAATTTCTACCTTTCTTCGAATACTCGCAGAGCGTATATTTTCCACTTATTCAGATATTACTCGCTCTCATAACTTACCTTGAAAGAAAATACCGGTGGAATAGAATTGCATTATTGCATCCATTTCAAAAACAACTTCATATATTAATAATAGCTGACATTCATTAAAGCATTTAATCACAATGTATCTCATGTGTAACGGTTGTCGTATAGTGTATAGTATGATAATTATCAAAATGTAAATAGATTAATGACGGAAGTAACCAGTGAAACTTGAATTTGAAAACTAAATCTATATCAATAACGCTTCAATATACTTTTCTTGTAGGTTTCAGAAACACGTATATAGTCTAATTCATTTTTATTAAAGGTTTATTCTGTCAATAACTAGCTAACCTAATATTTGCAAGCACTCAAAGTAGAATAATTCTTATTATTATTATTACTTGCTAGTTGGAAAAGCAGGAGGCTATAAGCCCAAGGGCTCCAACAGGGAAAATAGCCCAGTGAGGAAAGGGAATGAGGAAAAAGTACAAGAAATTTAATAACAATAGCAGTATTAAAATTAATAGTTCATATATAAACAATACAAAGTTTAACAAAACAAGAGGAATAGATGCAAGATAGAATAGTGTGCCCGAGTGTACCCTCAAGCAAGAGAACTCTAACCCCAGTCAGTGGAAGACCATAGTACAGAGGCTATGGCACTACCTAAGACTAGAGAACAATGGTTTAATTTTGGAGTGTCCTTCTCCTAGAAGAGCTGCTTACCATAGCTAAAGAGTCTCTTCTACCCTTACCAAGAGGAAAGCAGCCACAGAACAATTGCAGTAGTTAACCTCTTGAGAGAAGAAGAATTGTTTGCTTGATATATAAATAGAAAGGTTCATTAAAAGATAGCAACTTTTCAACTTGATTTTAATATTCTTAGCTGTAGAAAACTAAGTCCTTTTAATTAGGAGTGTTGGTCGTTGGAAGCTGGAACAGTCATTGATTCGTTAACAAGGTAGTTGGGTAACTATAGTCTAACCATTCGGTGGTGGCCGCTGAAGAGAGCTCTTTGGCAGAACTTATCGTGTCTGAGCGTAAACACTTTGTTCATTTTTCCTTGAAGGAAGCTCTCTTTAGAGCCAAGTCGAAAACCTTTGAAAACAACAATAAAGGTACATGAAGAGATTAACAGTAATACTGGGACAAGCATCCTTTTTTCCCTCACTCTTTATTTACAACTGTACTTGCTGGCTCAAGATCACCTATAAAACATCATCTTTTATAGATACACACACACACACACACACACACACACACACACACACACACACACATATATATATATATATATATATATATATATATATATATATATATATATATATATATATATATATATATATATATATATATAATCTTGAAAACTGATATCGAAGCATAAAGAATGCTTAGGCTATAATGAACTTGGAAGAGTTATTAAAAAAAAACTTTTAATCTTTTTAATTGTTGTGCCCTTGTCAGATACTTATCTTTCACTACCGATATCTCCATGCTTGTGGTCTTCGGGTCACATCCGTCAATCAATGGTTTCTCAGCTTATAAGATTAGGATTTCTTAAAGGAAAAGTCAATTCAATACTCTCTCTCTATCTCTCTCTCTCTCTCTCTCTCTCTCTCTCTCTCTCTCTCTCTCTCTCTCTATATATATATATATATATATATATATATATATATATTTATATATATTATATATATATATTATATATATACACACATTTATATAGCCTATATATACACACATATATATATATATATACATATATATATATTTATATATATACATATATATATATATATATATATATATATATATATGTATATATATACATATATATATATATATATATATATATATATATATTAAAATAAGCCATATATATTTTTGATACATTAATGTCTGGATTCTCTTAAAGACCTCGGGATCAGAGCCCCAGGCGGAATCCCACAAAGACAAGAGCTTGTGACCGGCCGGGAATCGAACCCTGGTCGGCAAGCTTGTATAGACAGTGACTAAACCACTTGGCCACGAAGAAAGAAAAGTAAAAGAAAATTCTTCTGTACTTATACCTGTCGGATTCAGGTGTTTTGTACTTAAAATTGAACTCAACCCATCTTCACCATCGTAGCTAATTGGTAGTTTGTTACTTGGCATTCGATTAATGATAAATTTTGCACATTTAGAGTTGTTTTTCATATTCAAATAAGCCATATATATTTTTGATACATTAATGTCTGGATTCTCTTAAAGACCTCGGGATCAGAGCCCCAGGCGAAATCACACAAAGACAAGAGCTTGTGACCGGCTGGGAATCGAACCCTGGTCGGCAAGCTTGTATAGATAGTGACTAAACCACTTGGCCACGAAAAAAGAAAAGACAATGACAATTCTTCTGTACTTATACCTGTCGAATTCAGGTGTTTTGTACTTAGAATTCTCATTGACTTTTCTTTCTTCGTGGCCAAGTGGTTTATTCACTGTCTATACAAGCTTGCCGACCAGGGTTCGATTCCCGACCGGTCACAAATTCTGTCTTTGTGTGATTTCGCCTGGGGCTCTGATTCCGAGGTCGTTAAGATAATCCAGACATTAATGTATCAAAAATATATATGGCTTATTTGAATTTGAAAAACACGTCTAAATGTGCAAAATTTACCATATATATATGTATATATATGTAATGTGTATATATATATATATATATATATATATATATATATATATATATATATATATATATATATATATATATATATATATATATATATATATATTTATTTATTTATCATGTAGATTTTCCTTAGAGATTCTTTGCATCCACTGAATGCAATGTTTTCTCCACCTTCCACCAGTATTTTTTCCAAGGTGGGGATTTCCTGTCCTGCATAAAAGTTTAACACTGTTCTTTAAACATATTTAAGTTATCTAGAGCAGTCACAGTACGAGGATGATGCTTTGTTCTTTCTTGAAATTGAGGTTTTCCACATTCTTCTTGCGTGATTATTCGACGAACTATTAATTCAATAACATTAGTGGCTTCAGACGTGCGGGTACAGACTTTGGTTACATCACTAAAACGGGCGCTGTTAATCTTCATTTTGAAATACTTGTACACACTGTGTACGGTTTCCACGAGTTGGGTAAATTTCCAATCGTTTAAGTTTGATAGCTTATGCAGTTTCAAACACTGCATTTTATACTCCAAGATTAACCATTCTGGGGATTAAATATGGCTCACTGATCTTTGCCTGATAAATTTACCCTTGTGACCTCCACGATGTATTGGTCAATCAGAATTAAAACTCACCATCTGTCAGAGTCTTATTACGACAACAGTATAAAACTGGCAAATAGGCTGGGATTATAATTTCGAAAAAAATGTCGGTTTAATTATCACTATAGAAATGGAAACCTTACCTCGAGAGAGAGAGAGAGAGAGAGAGAGAGAGAGAGAGAGAGAGAGAGAGAGAGAGAGAGAGAGAGAGAGACTGGATTTAACTTCTGGTTAATCGTAGCCACCTCTGGTTAATCCTGTGAGATTAGTCAAAAAGGAAGGATCTGTCATAAAGGGTACTGTGTTCATGTTGCCTTAAAGTGGTTAAATCACTTTGACACGAGTACGCTATACAGTGGGACAGATATCGTCTCAGCGGCCACGACAGATTGGTTTTACTATAACTTATAACCCCTTTAACAGGATGTGATGTGACTGCTGTTAATGCAGGAGACAATATGATTGGCTACAATGCCCTCAGGGGGTGGGGCTTATTTTGCCCGGAATGTCTGCGGCTACTTTAATAAACCTTTGCTGACCATGACGACACACAAACCTTTTGACCACGTTAAGGTATTCTCACTCATATATATATATATGTATATATATATATATATATATATATATATATATATATATATATATATATATATATATATATATATATATATCATCTCTTCCTACACCTGTTGACGCAAAGGGCCTCGGTTAGATTTTACCAGATGTAATTGAAAGGCCATGTCTGTACCTTTGTCTTGTAGTGGAATAGTTACAGCTGATATATATATATATATATATATATATATATATATATATATATATATATATATATATATATATATATATATATATATCTCATCTCTTCCTACACCTGTTGACGCAAAGGGCCTCGGTTAGATTTTACCAGATGTAATTGAAAGGCCATGTCTGTACCTTTGTCTTGTAGTGGAATAGTCACATCTGATATATATATATATATATATATATATATATATATATATATATATATATATATATATATATATATATATATATATATCATCTCTTCCTACGCCTGTTGACGTAAAGGGCCCCGGTTAGATTTTACCAGATGTAATTGAAAGGCCATGTCTGTACCTTTGTCTTGTAGTGGAATAGTTACAGCTGATATATATATATATATATATATATATATATATATATATATATATATATATATATATATATACATATATGTATATATATATATATATATACAGTCAGCGCCGGTCGCGATTGCCGCGACCCCCTCGTGGCAATCCCGACCTTCGTTTTTGGGTGTGGTCGTATATCGAGGCTAAAAAATCGACCGAGAGAAATTGACTATATGGCATCTCAAAGCTTGATGTTTCCACTAATCGTGGAAACCTGTGTTTTATCGATCAACTCATAACCAGTCGCCTTCTGACCTAGTTAGTGGACAGTCGCACGTCTGAGAGGGCCGTCCAGAGATCGCTTTTTCGCCATAGTTATTTTTTTGTGACCATGCCTGGGGGCCATACGAGTAGAGATAATATTATTAGAATAATTGAGTGTTATAAGTTAGGCCTTACTGCAACTGAAATAAGTGTTCAAGTGAATGTGAAACGCCGTACAGTGTCGAATATCATTGCCAAATACAAAGCGGGTGGGGAGAAGGAAATCCCTGAGCCCACGCATGGCGGCGGCCTCCCCAAGAAACAGTCCCCACGTGCCCTGAGATTCATAAAAAGTAAATTAGAAGCCAATCCCACGTTAACAGCAAAACAATTAAAAGAAAGTTTTCCAAATGTGCTAGGTGAAACGAGTGTAAGAACAATTCAAAAACGTATTAGTGGCAATCTGGGATTCAAGAAGGTGAAGGCAAAGAAGAAACCTTTAGTGACTGAGAAACAAAGGAAGGCAAGGATTGAGTTCTGTAAGAAGGTTAAGGAGTGGCCGATAGAGAGAGTGAGGAAGGTATTGTTTACAGACGAGGCCACGTTTTATATTTCTGACCCGCAGGCAAAAAGGTCTGGGTCAAGAAAGGTGGCGATCCCTATCACCCCAAGGCCACTGCTAAGACAGTAAAGTTCCCCCCCTCTTTGATGGTCTGGGGTGCGTTTGGATACGGTGGGGTTGCGGATCTTGTGGTGTTGCCTAAAGGACAAACTGTCAATGCTAATGTCTATTACGAAATTTTGAATTTTTATTTGCCAGACGCATTTGAAAAGACTGGCACTGAAATCCTTCAGCAAGACGGTACCCCTTGCCACACTGCTAAAATTATTAAGCAGTGGTTGGGGGATTGTGAAGTAGAATA
>NC_090740.1:27887669-27892669 GCF_036898095.1 Palaemon carinicauda
TAATAATAATAATAATAATAATAATAATAATAATAATAATACCTGTTTCGTCTCTCACAATCGATGAAGTGAAACCTCTTCTGTGTTTTGTTTTAGATTAAATCAGTATATATTTGAGACTAAACAAAAAACAGTTTGTCAATGCCTGCACTCTTCAACTTGTGGGAATCAAACTTCTCATCTTGATAAGATCTTCTGCAGGTGTTGTA
This sequence comes from Palaemon carinicauda, assembly GCF_036898095.1. Lineage (NCBI taxonomy): Eukaryota > Metazoa > Arthropoda > Malacostraca > Decapoda > Palaemonidae > Palaemon > Palaemon carinicauda. The sequence goes on from NC_090740.1 coordinate 27,887,879, forward strand.
AAGGGCAAGTTCAGTTGGTAGACTCAGGGACCTTTCGCTATGAATCTACGCTGTTTATCCGGAGAAACAGATGGATGTCACGTGTAGGCCCATGGACTTTTTTTTTTCTTGTGGGGTTTATGTCATTTGATTATCTTCTTTAAATAATTACCCTTGGTAGTCTTCTTTTGGTTTACGAGCAATAAAACAAAATAATCGAGGAGCCATGCGCTATTAGCATGATGATTATAATTGGAAACGAATAGGCCACTTTCGCTAAGGTGGAAGGCAGAACAGTTCGGGCATTGTTCAAACAATTGGTTATACCCGTCATCAACGTCATTATATTCTCGTATGTGCGGGTTTTCTATTATTATTTTATATTTATGTACTTTAACTTTTTTTTCTATCTTCATCAAATTTTGTAGCTATTTATGGACATTTTGGGGGAAATATGTACGAATAATATGAATAGCGTAAATAGCAAACATTTTAGTAAATAAAAAAGACAAGCTTACAGCTAAAGAATTTAAATAAATATGCTCTATCATAAACGAAGGGAGACGACAAACTACCGCTAGGATTACCATTAAGTGAAATAAATTAACTTTCTTCCAAAATAAAACATCCAGTTAAAATTTGATAACTCGCTTTCAGAGGGATAGTCCTTTGCACTGAGAGAGAGAGAGAGAGAGAGAGAGAGAGAGAGAGAGAGAGAGAGAGAGAGAGAGAGAGAGAGAGAGAGAGAGAAGTATAATAACCACAATGATAATAGATAATCTGTTTTTCTGTGTAACGATTAACCGTCCCCACTCTACAAGCGCTGTATTGTTGAATCCAGAACTTGTGACTTCCGTTGCAGCGATCAGTTCATTGCGTTCTTCTTCTTCTTCTTCTGTTGAATGCTTGGAAGCTTTTTGACCAAGCTGCTGTCGTTCGTGGAATCATCGTTCGTTCGTTTGTTCGTTTTAGATTGCCCTACCTTACGTAAGACACGGGCTCTTGCCTTGACAGTCCGTAAAATTAAATCATCGAATATCAGTGTCTGTTAAACATCTTGAAATTTTGAAAATGATAGTTTTGAGTTTTGGTACTACATTTTGGTTAGCTGCAGATTTAATTTCTTCCTATGAAATTAAACTATTATCTTGACTTTCTTTTTGGTTGTGCAGTAATGACTTTGTCCAGAGATTTAAAGATATTACCTTGTTTTTGAAGGTTTATATAAAAGTTCAAGCATCTAACCTTAAAGTAGATACACAAATGTACAACTGTATTTGTTTCCAACTATTATAAGAGAGATTACTTGAGTGCCACTTGTAGATGAGATCATGGTGAGGGGTAGATGGAGATGGCTTGGACATGCTCTTCGCGCTCCCCAAGAGAGATTGGTTCACCAAACTTTCAACTGGGCTCCACAAGGCACTAGAAGATTTTGAAGACCCAGGCCTACATGGCTGAGGACTATGAAACTTAAGTAGATGATGAATGGAGAAGTATTGAATTAAGATCTCAAGATAGAGACGACTGGTGAAATCTAACCTAGGTCCTTTGCTTCAATATGCGTAGGAGATGATGATGATGATGAATTAGGTTTTAGTAAATTACATATAGAATACGTATGTCCAAGTAGTGGATTATTTACGGGAATATTTAGATTACTTTAACAAAGAAGATTAAAGTAGCACAAAATGCTACCGATCTGAATATTGTTCGAGTGTATGTGGTAGCCTCCACTGTCGCGTTGCCCAATTGATATTGAAGAATTTGCGGTTTGCTATTTGATATGGAGATTCACTATGAAACTCTAGGACTGAAACAGATCTCGTAGCATAATTCTAAAAATTTGCTACAGAAAACACACATGTTGAAATAGAATGTTATTTGGTAATTAATTCATAACTTTTCGTAACTGACTTCTTGTTCTATAACATTCTACCAGGCAATATACAGTTTAGTATCTAAGAAGCTTTTCGCCTATTTTTTTTTCTTTTTTTATCTAGCCTAATCTTCAAACGATCGGCCTCTGCTTGATCCCATTAACGCAGTGCTGCCCTCTCTCTAGGAATACCAGACCGTGATGATGCCTTTCTTAGTTTCTCAAGAACAAAAAGGTCATTAAGGAAACTTATTATTATTATTATTATTATTATTATTATTACTTGCTGAGCTACAACCCTAGTTGGAAAAGCAGGGTGCTATAAGCCTAGGGGCACCAGCAGGGAAAATAGTCAAGTGAGGAAAGGAACAAGGAAAAATAAAATATTTTAAGAACAAGGAAATTAAAATAGATATTTTCTATATAAAATATAAGAAATTAACAAAACAAGAGGAAGAGAAATAATATAGAATATTGTGCCTGAGTGTACCTTCAAGCAAGAGAACTCAACCCCAAGACAGGGGAGGACCATGGTACAGAGGCTATGACACTACCCCAGGACTAGAGAACCATGGTTGATTTGGTAGTGTCGTTCTCCTAGAAGAGCTGCTTACCACAGCTAAAGAGTCTCTTCTACCCTTAATTATGGATTAGTTAAAGGGTATAATAATTTTGTAAACCGAAGAATCCCACTAAAACAGGAACACCAACCACGTGACATTGATCCATCGATAAGGGAGAAATCCACCGTGAAAGGGAGTAAGTTGATCCTCAAGATTGCAAACTGGATCAGTGCCTCTCCAGATCCGCCAAAGATGGCGAGAGTGATTTCCGGACGCCAGGATAATGATTATTTAGAAATTTTGTGTTGCGTCTAAAACATTTGAAACTTTCATAAAAAATGAAATATATTCCTAATAATAATAATAATAATAATAATAATAATAATAATAATAATAATAATAATAATAATAATGTAGATAGATAGATAGATAGATAGACCTTTTAAAACAGATTGAGTAGAAAAAAGTTAAATCCCATTCAACATTGTGAAACCCTTTAAAACAACCCATCCTAGCACTTTTAATTGCATATAAAGTTCAGCTTACCATACAAAGGTACCTAATTTGTATAAGAAAAGGAGCAGAGGCTCTAGAATATCATTCCACCGTCATTTGTGCACCAGTTTGAAACAAATGACTGACCAAAGGATGACTTGTATATTTATTATCCAATCCCTGACGATGTATGTTTGGTCGTGTGAAGAACCTCTTCTTGAGAATAAGTAAAATCCCTCCGGTTCATTTGGTTCATATTGTGCACAAAGAAGTAATACAGAAATAGGTCACTAAGTCATACGCGTAGGCTTGTAAAATTCAGGTAAAAACTCGGGAACTGATAGGCCTATAGATATTCCTGCATCACGAGGCACTGATATATATATATATATATATATATATATATATATATATATATATATATATATATATATATATATATATATTTATATATGTGTGGTATATATATATATATATATATAATATATATATATATATATATATATATATATATATTTATATATGTGTATATATATATATATATATATATATATATATATATATATATATATATATATATATATATATATATATATATATATGGGCATGATCTTTGCACTCTCCACAAGAGATTAGTTCACCAGACGTTCAGCTGGGCTCCACAAGGCACTGGAAGAGTTGGGAGACCCAGGCCTACAATCCTGAGGACTATGAAGCGTGAAGTAGGAGATGATGAATGGTGAAGTATTGATTTAAAAGCTCACGATAGAGACGGTTGGCGAAATCTAATCGAGCCCTTTGCGTCAATAGGCGTAGGAGGAGATGATGATTTTATATATTTATATATATATATATATATATATATATATATATATATATATATATATATATATATATATATATATATATATATATATATATATATATATATTACTTATTAACATAGCTCTTAATTGATAATGGTTTGATGTGAAACAGCGATGAATGAGGCACCTGAAGCAGGGGAATTGGATGGAATCTAATACCAAGGATAATTGGTTAGCTAGAGGCGGCAATTTCATCAATAGAGGAATATAGTACAAGATATGCAATCTTCGCATTCTGAGAACAGGCCGGCCAATGATATTGTATAAACAACTACTGCAATGTAATTGTTCAGTGGCTACTTTCCTCTGTGAAAAGGGAGAAGAGACTTCAGGTATGGCAAACACCTCCTCTAGGAGAAGTTCACTTCAAAATCAAACCATTGTTCTCTTTTCTTTGGTCGTGTCATAGCCGCTGTACCATGGTCTTCCACTGTCTTGGATTAGAGTTCTCTTGCTTAAGGATACACCCGGGCATGTTATTCCATTTTGTTTCTCTGTCTCGTGTGTTTTTTTTTTTATAGTCTTGTATATGAAAGATCCAATTTAGTGTTGTTGTTCTTAAAATATTTTATTATGATTGTTCATTACTTCTCTTGGATTTTATTTTCTTGTTTCCTTCCCTCACTCGGCTATTTTTCCATGTTGGAGCCCTCGGGCTAATAGCATCCTGCTTTTTCAACTAGAGTTGTAGCTTAGCTTTTAATAATAATAATAATAATAATGATAATAATAATAATAATAATAATAATAATAGCGCAATTGGTGATAATGTACAAAAGCTTCAGCACGAAAGTTATGTTATCTTTCGTAGTGTGTTCAGAAAACAATCATTGTACACCCAGCAACAAAACCCGTGTCGCCTGGCCAGACCTGACTTGGAGAGATAATGCCCCTCTTGCCCTGAAAGGTGGCCGACGTTTAACAACCGAGACATCGTTAGGATGGTTCGAATGTGAAGAGGAGGAAAATTACCGATATCACTCAAAGAAATACGATGAAGAGAGGGAAC
>NC_090740.1:27897669-27915169 GCF_036898095.1 Palaemon carinicauda
ATTTATAGCATTAGGGGCTTTTTGACCTCGATTTTGAGGTGCCTTACTTTTAGCATTAGAGGCTCTTTGACCTCTCTTTTTAGGTACCTTATTTATAGCATTAGGGGCTTTTTGACCTCGATTTTGAGGTGCATTACTTGTAGCATTAGAGGCTATTTGACCTCTCTTTTTAGGTGCCTTATTTATAGCATTAGGGGCTTTTGACCTCGATTTTGAGGTGCATTACTTGTAACATTAGGGGGTCTTTAAACCTCTCTTTTTAGGTGCCTTATCTATAGCATTAGGGGCTTTTTTTACCTCGATTTTGTGGTGCATTACTTGTAGCATTAGAGACTCTTTGACCTCTCTTTTTAGGTACCTTATTTATAGCATTAGGGGCTTTTTTTACCTCGATTTTGATGTGCATTACTTGTAACATTAGAGGCTCTTTAACCTCTCTTTTTAGGTGCCTTATCTATAGCATTAGGGGCTTTTTTACCTCGATTTTGAGGTGCATTACTTGTAACATTAGAGGCTCTTTAACCTCTCTTTTTAGGTGCCTTATCTATAGCATTAGGGGCTTTTTTTACCTCGATTTTGTGGTGCATTACTTGTAGCATTAGAGACTCTTTGACCTCTCTTTTTAGGTACCTTATTTATAGCATTAGGGGCTTTTTGACCTCGATTTTGAGGTGCCTTACTTTTAGCATTAGAGGCTCTTTGACCTCTCTTTTTAGGTACCTTATTTAAAGCATTAGGGGCTTTTTGACCTCGATTTTGAGGTGCATTACTTGTAGCATTAGAGGCTATTTGACCTCTCTTTTTAGGTGCCTTATTTATAGCATTAGGGGCTTTTGACCTCGATTTTAAGGTGCATTACTTGTAACATTAGAGGCTCTTTAACCTCTCTTTTTAGGTGCCTTATCTATAGCATTAGGGGCTTTTTTTACCTCGATTTTGTGGTGCATTACTTGTAGCATTAGAGACTCTTTGACCTCTCTTTTTAGGTACCTTATCTATAGCATTAGGGGCTTTTTGACCTCAATTTTGAGGTGCCTTACTTTTAGCATTAGAGGCTCTTTGACCTCTCTTTTTAGATGCCTTATTTATAGCATTAGGGGCTTTTTTACCTCGATTTTAAGGTGCATTACTTGTAGCATTGGAGGCTCTTTGACCTCTCTTTTTAGGTGCCTTATTTATAGCATTAGAGGCTTTTTGACCTCGATTTGAGGTGCATACGTCTAGCATTAGAGGCTCTTTGACCTCTATTTTTAGGTGCCTTATTTATAGCATTAGGGGCTTTTGACCTAGATTTTGAGGTGCAGTACTTGTAGCATTAGAGGCTTTTTTATATCTATTTTTAGGTGCCTTATTTATAGCATTAGGGGCTGTTTTACCTCGATTTTGAGGTGCCTTACTTTTAGCATTAGAGGCTCTTTGACCTCTCTCTTTAGGTGCCTTATTTATAGCATTAGGGGCTTTTGACCTCGATTTTGAGGTGCATTACTTGTAGCATTAGAGGCACTTTGACCTCTATTTTAGGAGCCTTTTATCTAGCATTAGGGGCTTTTTTACCTCGATTTTAAGGCGCATTACTTCTAGCATTAGAGGATCTTTGACCTCAATTTTAGGAGCCTTTTATCTAGCATTAGGGGCTTTTTTACCTCGATTTTGAGGTGCATTAGTCTAGCTTTAGAGGCTCTTTGACCTTTCTTTTTAGGTGCCTTATTTATAGCATTAGGGGCTGTTTTACCTCGATTTTGAGGTGCATACGTCTAGCATTAGAGGCTCTTTGACCTCTATTTTTAGGTGCCTTATTTATAGCATTAGGGACTTTTGACCTAGATTTTGAGGTGCATTACTTGTAGCATTAGAGGCTTTTTTATCTCTATTTTTAGGTGCCTTATTTATAGCATTAGGGGCTGTTTTACCTCGATTTTGAGGTGCTTTACTTTTAGCATTAGAGGCTCTTTGACCTCTCTTTTTAGGTGCCTTATTTATAGTATTAGGGGCTTTTTTTACCTCGATTTTGAGGTGCCTTACTTTTAGCATTAGAGGCTCTTTTACCTCTATTTTTAGGTGCCTAATTTATAGCATTAGGGGCTTTTTTTTACCTTGATTTTAAGGTGCATTACTTGTAGCATTAGAGGCTTTTTATCTCTATTTTTATGTTCATTATTTATAGCATTAGGGGCTGTTTTACCGCGATTTTGAGGTGCATTACTTTTAGCATTAGAGGCTCTTTGACCTCTCTTTTTAGGTGCCTTATTTATAGCATTAGGGGTTTTTTGACCTTGATTTTGAGGTGCATTACTTGTAGTATTAGAGGCTCTTTGACCTCTATTTTAGGAGCATTTTATCTAGCATTAGGGGCTTTTTGACCTCGATTTTAAGGTGCATTACTTCTAGCATTAGAGGCTCTTTGACCTCTAGTTTAGGAGCCTTTTATCTAGCATTAGGGGCTTTTTGACCTCGATTTTTGAGGTCGATTACTTGTAGCATTAGGGGCTCTCTTACCTCTATTTTTAGGTTCCTTGTTTATAGCATTAGGGGCTTTTTTTTTTACCTCGATTTTGAGGTGCCTTACTTTTAGCATTAGAGGCTCTTTGACCTTTCTTTTTAGGTGCCTTATTTATAGCATTAGGGGCTTTTTTTACCTCGATTTTGATGTGCATTACGTCTAGTATTAGAGGCTCTTTGACCTCTATTTCTAGGGGCCTTATTTATAGCATTAGAGGCTCTTTGACCTCTCTTTCTAGGGGCCTTATTTATAGCATTAGAGGCTCTTTAACCTCTATTTTAGGAGCCTTATATATAGCATTAGGGGCTTTTTTACCTCGATTTTGAGGTCCATTACTTGTAGCATTAGAGGCTCTTTTACCTCTATTTTTATGTGCCTTATTTCTAGCATTAAGGTTTTTTAACCTCCATTTTGAGGTGCCTTATTTCTAGCATTAAGGGGATTTTTACCTCTATTTTGAGGTGCCTTATTTCTAGCATTTAGGGTTTTTTTCCTCTATTTTGAGGTTCCTCATTTCTCGTATTAAAGGGCTTTTTTTACCTTTATTTCAAGGTGACTTACCTCTAGCATTAAAGGCTATTTTACGTCTTCGTTTAAAGGCTCTTCGTTGCTGTTCTCTTCTGTCTGTTCTAGTTTTTCATGATCTTTAGGTTTTTGGTATGTTTTGATATTTCATCTTCCAGTTTCCTTAGTTCGTCAATTTCCTTCCTGATTTCATCGTACTCTTTCCTAGTTCGTCAGTTGCCTTCTAGATTTCAAGAGAGATTTCAGTGCCGTGTGTCTTCATTTCGTCAGATTCCTCAGAGAAATCGATGGCATCCATGTCTTTGTCCATCAGGGCGATGGCTAAAGACAGGAATGCTATAAATTTTCTCTGCATACGTCATCACGCTAAAGCAAATGATGAGCAACACAATATATTTACCAATACGATCTGGATATGTCCTTTCTTCAATGTCGAATTTTGGGACTATCCTGTTGAAGAACCACAGGTCGCTCACCGTTCAGTTGAACCATTCTGTCTCCGTCCTTATTTCCTTAGTTCCGATAGTCTCTAAAAGCCCAAGTAAAGGATCATTCAAGGCGCGTATATTATGTTCTTCAAAGCTTGACAACTTCTGCAGCAACCACCAAAACCAGCTGTAGATGAAGGTGTTCCGAAGAGCCTCCTGTTGATCCTGTAGTTGTAATACACAATTCTCACAGTCAGCTTCCTGTTCCAAAAATATCCACTAACAATGTTCACTGCGTTGCATGCTTAGTTTGAAAAAAAAAAAAAAAAAGAGATCAGGTGCCGTGAAGATTCTGTTCTGGAGTCATTTAGAACTCCATGCTAAGTTTACGGCTATGTCATCTGAAGCCTTTTGAAGATCCCGGAAAATTTTCTTCAGGTGCCGTTCAGGGAGCTCCAGGAAGAATATGTTTTGGAGTCATTCCGAACTCCATGCTAAGTCTACGGCTGTTTCTTCTGAAGGCATTTGGAAATCCGGGAAAGTTTTCTTCCCGAGCCGTTCAGAGATTCTGTTCTAGGGTCATTCAGAATTCCATGCTAAGCCTATGGCCATTTCTTCTGAAGCCACCCGGAGATCCGTGAAGATTTTCTTCCGAAGCAGTTTAGGACTCGCGAAAAAACTCTTCGTTCGTTACAATAAACCCTAGTAACTCATCATCATCATCATCATCATCATCATCATCATCATCATCATCATAATAATAATAATAATAATAATAATGATAATGATAATAATAATGATAATAATAATAGTAATATTAATAGTAATGATAACAATAAACTACATGATTTGATTTATGGATTTGAGTCTGAAAGTTCTGGTCTTTCAACGCTCGGATTTGCAATTTGAAGGAAAAGTTAATAGACTGAATAGGGATATGAAAAGATGATTAATATTATAATTTATTACTTTCATTATTAAGTAACGCCTGCAGCGCACTCGGCGATCGAACTCGGGCGAAGGGTAATTGACGTTTTCAGCAAACCACATTGAAATAACCGAAGGCTTCAACTTATTTTTTCAGGTTTGAGATTTAAAACAACCCATTTTCGGTACGTATCCATATCAGAGCCGTTCGAAACAGAAAATATGTCTCGGAAAAACGCATTTCACGAGTACTTTTCTGAGGAATTTATTTTAGATAATCATTAATGATGTAATATTCACATGATTTTTCCAATGGAATTATTACTTTCTAGATTTTTTTCGAAGGCGATGGATGTTACTATGTGTATATGTTATGTTTCTACCAATGGTTTATATATTCATACACACACACACACACACATATATATATATATATATATATATATATATATATATATATATATATATATATATATATATACATATATATATGTATATATATATGCATATATAAATATATATATGTATATATATAAATATATATATATATATATATATATATATATATATATATATATATATATATATATATATATATATATATGTGTGTGTGTGTGTGTGTGTGTGTGTGTGTGTGTACATTTGTATGTCTCATCAGCCGTGCCTGGTCCACTATAGAAAAAAGACCCCAGACATGCCACTTTATAAGATCGTTTTCTCTTCTTTTACAATCTCTAGGGACACATTCTACAATTCTTAATGTCCATCTCTTGTCTGACATTCTCATTATATGTCCTGCCCATGTCCATTCCTTTTTCTTACATGTTAGAATATCTTCTACTTAAGTTTGCTCTCGTGTCCATGTTGCTCTTTTTATGTCTCTTATTGTTATTCTTATCATCATTCTTTCCATAGCTCTTTTAAGTTATAATCAGCTTATGTTGTAAGGCCTTTAGTAAGGCTCCAAGTGTCTGATGCTTAAGTTAATACTGTTATGATTATCTGATTAAATAATTTCCTTAGACCGTCCTGGAGATAGTTTTCAGGATAACAGCAGAAATATATTTACTTTTCTCCATTTATTGTTTGGTATCGACATGTGTTTCGGATCACTTTGTGACCCTTCTTCAGGACTACATTGACTTTAGGAACTACACTTTAATATTAAGGTTATGGTGGTGAAAATTTGATCAAATTTTCACCCTCGTAACCCTTATAGGATGTCTCTGCATTTTCTTTGAACATTATCTTAGTTTTACTCATTAATTTTAGTCCTACATTTCTGCTTTCTCTATTCAAATCTTGTATTATCTTTAGCAATTCCTCCCATGATTCATTAATAGAACTGTCATCTGCAAATCTTAAGTTGCTAAAATATTTCCAATTTATGTTAATTCTTATATTTTCCCAATCTAAATTCCAAAAAACTTCTATGCATGCTGTGAATGATTTAGGAGAGAGGGGGTCACCCTTTCTAAAGCGTTTCTCAATCAGATTTTTATTTACTATCTCTGTGTAGTTTCCCTATAGATATCGTAAAGATTTTCAACAAATAGAAAGACTGAGCCTTAACCAAGAGAGCAGGCAGGCTGTAGAAGCGTGTGTTCAACAACTGACTATATCCATGTACTTAACCAGTTAATGGAAAAATCAACAGAGTATGACTAGCCACCATGTATGGCATTTATAGACTATGAGGAAGCTGTTAATTCTGTCAAAACTTCAGCAGTAATGTAAGCACTTCAAAGATGAGAAATGAATACATCTCAATGTTAGAGCTCTAGAACATATTCATTATATAAATACATCTCTCTCTCTCTCTCTCTCTCTCTCTCTCTCTCTCTCTCTCTCTCTCCCCACACACACACACACACACACACACACACATACGCACTGTTTCAAATAGCAACTAATGGGGTAACCAATAATCAATAAATGGCTTTTGTTCAATTTTTTTAAGGTAATGAGGTTTAAAGGTTTAGTTGTTGATTTCAGTGTTTACCTTTGATTTCGATCATGAGCCACGTAGCTCGATGTGGTTGGGGTCAGCTTTTGGCACGGGCTACTTGGCTCCGGCCCTCTTAGACAATATAGTATTATTTACTATATCAATTATATTAGTTTAAGGTTGGAGATTTAAATTGTATCGTCAGTCCCCATAATTAATATTGTTTCAGAAGTGATTGGTAAAAATAAAATATATGAAATGGCATGCAATAAAAGTGTTCAGTGGTGTATTATTATAGTGATGGTATGGTATATAGGATGGAGGGTATAAATATTATACTATTAACACATTGTTTACTCATATTATCTGATTTGGTGTCAATAACCTTAGAGGTCAGGACACCAGAAAACTCCTAATCAATCGATCAATCAATCAAATTAACTGGGCAAGTCGCTCACTTCCAAACGAACCCCCTTCCCTGGTGACGATTGCCCAATGCTCAAAGGTCCGAGTCTAGCTGGCTTCACCCTCCCCAAGGCAAAAGGAAATATTTCCTTAGCATTGAGTATTCGTATTATTATGATTTTATTTGATGTTTCACGACCTGATGTCCAACACCTTATAGGTGTTCCCCAGGTAAGCTCTTCAAGAATTCCATTATTCTCGTTATGTGTTCAATCAGTCTTTAACATATTTACTTCGTTATTTGTAGTTATGATATTATTGTAAACACCTGGAGAACAAATGTATGAAATATTGTCGTCTTAGTATTTTGTTTTTTAACTTCCACCAGAAGGATCTTATCATAACTACGAGACCTTTAAACCTCGAACATGTGGGGATGGGGTTGGGATATAATCAGGTGGTGGTTAAAGATGATGGTGGAGAGCTGGTAACTGAGTGACCTTAATGTATGGCTTTACGAGGTTTGCTTAGCAACATTTGTGAAGTGATGAAGATGATGTGATGATGATGATGATGGTAATACCCTTATTGATAACAATTAATATCAATGATTCCATGAAATAAATCAAATTGTTATTCATTTATTATTTTTTACATGTCATATGGCATAAAATGCATCCAATTGAAATGATGGCGATGTTTAAAAAACTATTACTGGCAACTTAACTAAATTTTGACATATATGCAAATCCTATACTAGATTAGGGTATCCTATAGTGTCTTCTCAGTCTAGAATAATTTAATATTACAATTGCTAATTTGTAAATATGATTACTAATAAAAACATCGGTTACAAAACTTGGCGGCGTGTAACATTTGTTTTGGGTAACATATACCTGTATAGTCCAGGCTAAGGATGTGGCTTGGGCTGGTTTTAGATATTCATTCTAATTGTCCAAAGAATTGATAACCAACAAATGTTGTGGTCGCCGGCCTTTCAAAACCAAACCAACATACAAGAAAAGTGTAAGATCAAAATGATTGACTTATTTCTTCCGGTAACAAAGTAACAAAGTTTTCGTAATTAGGAATATCATTTTCAATAATTGGACTGTTAATTGTCGGAATGTGATGAGTCATATGTGACTTATAAATAGCTTTAATTTTTACAAGCTGAACCGAAAACAAAACCTAAATAGCAGATAGACGGACAATAATAATTAACAGCCACAATTCATGACAATGGTATCAACAAAGTTATGATTGACTTCGCTCGATGTTTCTTAAACATAGGTACCTGTTCCCTTAAGAGGTGTGTGGTCGATTCCTAACCATATGAATGTGAATAATTAGAACAAAAATATTTCGTTTTATTCGCAGGTTTATTTTTTTTCCTGTGAAAACAGTAATATAGCATTTGTCCTAGAAGCAATTTTTCATTTAATACTCATCGGATCCACTTTATAACATGGCATTTACGGTTTTTTTTTTCCCTCGTATTTCAACACTTCAGGGGTGCTAGAATTTTATGCTGACTTGAAAAGAGAGCATGTATTAAAAAAAAGGTTAAGAACCACTGATCGCTATGAGCGTTCATGAAATAAAATAAGACATTGGTTCCTTGCTGCTGTTACGATTCAATAAAAGGGAATATGGCGGGGGGGGGGGGGGGTTCAGTGAAGTAACAAACCATCCATAACCAAACCGCAAATTGATAGAAAAAAAAGGAAACCACGTGACCAGGGACCGCCTAAAAATCCACCAATATCACACGTGGTTTAGGTATGCTTGTGTTTTTAGGTAGTTGCTGAACATCTTTGGAACTTGGGATTCCCCCCCCATCCCCACAAAATGCAAATCCAACGCAAGCTTGCAAAGTAGTTATCAGTTTTGTGTGATCCTTGGACACATCCAAATAACATAAAAATGTATGTCCTTATCTAACTAATGGATACAGGTAGGAGAGAGAGAGAGAGAGAGAGAGAGAGAGAGAGAGAGAGAGAGAGAGAGAGAGAGAGAGAGAGAGAGAGAGAGAGAGAGAGCAGCTGCTAGGATATGCAAACGAAGTCTGTATCATTCTGACGTATATTAATTGGAATAGTCAGGTCCCACAGTATTTAAGGATGTTCTATAGAGAAATGTATTAAGGAATTAAATTATATCAGTGTGATTATACTTTTCGATCACTATTATCGAAAACGATTGCATTTCTTATAGGAATAAGAGATAAGACCTCTTTATCTCTCTAATAATATATATATATATATATATATATATATATATATATATATATATATATATATATATATATATATATATATATATATATATGTATATATATATATATATATATATATATATATATATATATATATATATATATATAATCATCGCATTTCTTTGAATGCTATTGGTAATTTCTCTACCCATCACATTCGAACCATCAAACGATGTCTTGGTTGTTTAAACGTCGGCCACCTTTCAGGGCAAGAAGGGCATGATCTCTCTAAGTCAGGTCTGGCGAGGCGACACTGGTTTTGCTGCTGGGTGTACCGTAGACCCATAGCCGTAAACCCTATCACTCATTGGTAGCTCAGAAGCAGTATTTCCACTTCGTAACTTCCAAGAACTCGTGGTTTGCACCTTCAGAGCAAGTCGTTCTACAATGAACAACGAAAGCAGTATACTCATCTAGTCGTAGGAAACAAGGTAGAATCGAGAATAATAGATATAGGCCTATACTCGCTCCACATAACATTTAACATTTCTACGTAGAAAGAAAATGAAGATCTTACAGTTTAAGGATGCGAGGTGTCTTGTTACTTGGTCGCGAATAATGGTAGATTGGGGTTTTATGTTATATATAAAAGATTAAATTTCACATGCAGATAAAATTCCCTCATTTTTTTTGCGATATTTATCAACCGCATAATCAAAATGGAAGGATATCACGTGTGGTTACGTAAATTTATTCATGCCGTTTTAGGCTTATAATTCATATGTAATTTTTTTTTTCCCATAAAATTCGCATTGAAGGTAGATAATGAATTTTTTAATAATCTATAACCTGAACGATTGAGAAGAAAAAATAAGCAAATTTCAATGAGTTTATTGTAAGTAATTTTATGATTTTTGGTAGCTCTGTATTGAAGCTTTTGGATTCCCGCCACGCTATATGATCCACAGAATCAAGAAAACAACACGGACAACTTACAAATTTGCAGGTTTAAAGGTTACTCGTGAATAACAGAGGTAAGGGAGAGTAACTGCCCTATCAAGTAGGACAATGCCTGAAAGACTGACCATAAATACATATTCAGTCCCCAAGCCTCCAACAACCAAGGTAGAACCAAGGAAGGCCAAGCAATGGCTGCTGATGACTCAGCTGATAGACATATAGGCTCTCCCCCCCCCCAAATCCTTAGCTCACAAGGATGGTGGGAATTGTGGTGAGGCTGCAGCGACCAAAGATCTAACGAGTTTGAACCGGACTCGAACCCAGTCTGGCATTCACCAATCAGGGATGTTACCGCATTGGCCACCACAACCCAGGTCTTTTCAAACCAATAAGTTACTAAGCTTTATATTATACTTTGTGAATGGAAAAAATTCATTAAAATCGTGGCTTCTTTTGTCCAGGTGACTTCCGTATAATAAGGAGAATATAAATGATTTGAATTTTATAAAATCTCTTTGATATGTCTAGCCGTGTTGGCGGAGTCGATCGGTCAAGGCAATAAATTCAGAGACATTTTTTTTCAAGACCTGAAAGATTATTTGGCTAATAATTTCATGAGCCTTTAAACATACCGTTTAACTGCTTTATATCTTTTATTGCTTTTGTCAATACATTCTTTGGCCTTTGTAAGTGCACACAGCAGGTCATTGCCTTCACCAAAATCGAAGGTATGTATTTAACGATGTCTGTTTGTTTGTGAGCAACTTTACGCAAAAACTACTGTACCGATTTTGACCAAACTTGATGGTCATGTTGAGGATGAATGTGTATCATTTTGGGTAAAGTACACCAAAGTACAAATAAGCAGCAATACTTTGAAAATATTGCCAATGTTAATCTTATTACACAAAATTTACTGGACAATTCACGAAACTACATCGAAGATTGCTTGGCGTCTCCTTGCATACTCTTTACTGAGTACCCCTCTAGATATCTATTTATACTCGTTGGTCAGTTTATGGATCCACACTAGGCATTTTATTCACTTTAATATAATGGTTTACCACATCTAAAGGCTGCATTTAAGCAAGAGCACATGCTGGCTAAACTCTCTCTCTCTCTCTCTCTCTCTCTCTCTCTCTCTCTCTCTCTCTCTCTCTCTCCAAAATGCTAACGAATTCCATTCTATTGACCAATAGAAGTGATAAAAAACAACCCCTAACACATGTATATAATTACCAAAGAATGTTGAAACTTGACCAGAAACTCTATCGGATGACCTATAAGAAAAAAATACTTTAAAAATTCTTTGTTTTGAAATATGAAACTATTTTTTTTTCTTTTTGGACAGAACAAGTTTTGAGTATCTCACCACGAGTGCAGTAGATTAGTGGTATCATGGTTTTTTTATCTATTATTTTTTTTAATGATTAATTAAGCTGAACACTGGATTAAGGTTTGGGAGTGTTAAAATATTAGCGTTAGGGGATCTATGTTATTCTATGGTTAGATGTTTAATAATCGAAATAATCTTCCCTACTTGTACTAGTAGTGTCACAGGATTGTATTTAATATAAACATCTCTCTCTCTCTCTCTCTCTCTCTCTCTCTCTCTCTCTCTCTCTCTCTCTCTCTCTCTCTCTCTCAATAAGTAAACAATTTCGTTATTCTTTTTGTAATAGTAATGGTAAAAATACCTTGGAACGTACACAGAAAAGGGACTCTCTCTCTCTCTCTCTCTCTCTCTCTCTCTCTCTCTCTCTCTCTCTCTCTCTCTCTCTCTCTCTCTCTCTCTCTCTCTCCTCTGATATATATATGTATATATATATATATATATATATATATATATATATATATATATATATATATATATATATATATATATATGTGTGTGTGTGTGTGTGTGTGTGCGTGTGTGTATGTGTGTAGGCAAAGGAATAATGAACCATAACCAGAAAGAAGGATCCAATGTAGTACTGTCTGGCCAGTCAAAGGACTCCATAACTCTCTAGCGGTAGTATCTCAACGGATGGCTGGTGCCCTGGCCAACCTACTGCCTCTATTTTTTTTTTCTTCTTAGTTGATGAAAAACCATTCATGAACATTTTATCAGGATATTCCTTTACAGCGTCGTCTATTTCTCGCATAGGAAAGTTGTTAAGTGGCATCGCTTTAGTGTTACAATTCCATTATGAAGTACAGTCACTCATATAAATTGATGGATGTCCGGGTGTTTGAGAGAGATTTCCATTTCACCCCTTTCTGGACGACAGGTGTCTGGGAGTGCGAGACCAGTCGAATATTGAACTACCTAACTCTGCTGTAGTAATTGTTAACTTTTACGAGTATGTTATTGATCTGTTTTTTTTTCCACGTAGATATATATTACAGAGGTTCTGTTCTTTCCTTCTCTTCTGCCCTGTTGTTTTTCTCTCGCCTTTCTACTTGTAGTCAGGGTGAATTAGATGGGATGGTGGATCAGTCCAGAAATAATTAGCAACAAGAAGTATTTCATGACAGTGGATGGAGAATTTTGTAGAATACCATAAAAAAACCTTCCTCTGGATCTTAATTTTTTTTCCAAAGACTCATTAAAAAAAATGCTAAGCTGTATGATTTTTCCCTTTTTCAAAATTGGATTAAATGGGCACTGCTAGTCTTCTGTTATAAAGGTTGACTCTCTGAAAAAGGATTGTTCATTAAACTATTCCATTGGAAGCCTAATTTGATTTGCACAGGCTCACATTGTTAGCAGTTGTCTGTCATTTAGACCATTATGCCAAATGCTAGGATCATTGAGGGTCATTCCACACTAACACCTACCCTAGAAATAATTTTTGATATCCTGAAATTCAATTATCTAACGCCACGATCGAAATCAATGGGACTTGAACCCGGTTGTGCCAAGCAGTACACAGAAATTAAATCCCATTGTTAGTAATATTGATAGTAATGGCAAAGGACTTTGCGGGCATGGTGAAATGATGTATTTTTGGGGATTAATTTAATAAACTAAACATGTCAGAGTCAAGCTCTTGGGAGCAATGTAATGTATAGGCTGAAGATTGGCCATAGTCGGCCAAAGCACAAAATCTTTTCGTTTTTTTCTTCTTTTGAGCGATATTCATGCACAGTTTAAAAGTACTTCAAGTTTTGCTTATTATAATTTTTACTTCTTTGCTTGCTTTATCATTCAGTTCAATTTATTATTATTATTATTATTATTATTATTATTATTATTATTATTATTATTATTATTATTATTATTATTATTATTATTATTATTATTGCAGTTGTTGTCAATTACTTATCTTTTCAAAGTATTTGGTATCAATTTTCACCAACAAATTTCAGTTATGTTTCATTAATGATAATTTTTATTCATCCTCTTTTTTTTCAAATACTTTGGTAATCATTATTTGATGCTTCTACTGATAGTGGAGAAGATATCAGAAAATTTTCCGGAGAATCTTCCATTTCCGGAACCAGACACCAAAATTAGCACACAGACTCGTCGGGATTGCTCTTTTTAATAAAAAAGGATGCTATTGAATTTACAGAAATATTGCATTTCGCTAAGATGGCAAAGACTTCCCTTATCCGAATGCTCTTGATGTCAAATCATACATTTTTTTTTTTTACTGCGTTGAGTCCGAATTTAGAAATATGTACTTACCCATTGACTTCCTCATTGCAGTAGAGCAATGTCAACACTCAATCAGGACACGCTGGATGGCACCACTGTTGTGAACCTCAGTATGGGGCTCAGTATCAGCCGAATGATTATTTAGTGTGCCTAAATCATTATTTTAGCATCCCAGATGCTGTCTAATAAGCCCTGGATCAATTAGCAACCATATATTACCGGTTGTACCAGCGCAGGAGAGCCGAGCTAAGATTAACAGGTCTATAGCCCTTTGCATGTAGTGTCTTGGTTGTTGAACAGACTGCAAAGGACTTGAACGATACTGTATGAACGATCAAGCTAGGTGTAAGTCATTTATATTTATTCTCGAACCTAGTCGTATCTCATACCTTATTCTAATTGATTGAGATCAAGGTGGTAAAAGGATAAATCCTCGGCTTCGATTCACGGAATAAAGATAATTACCATAGTATGATACCTTGAATGCCATTCACCAAGACGGCAAGTAACAGACCCAGGGCTGTAAATTCCAGACTGACTGAAGCAATTGTTGTCCTTGCCAGAAGAAGAAGAGTGAAGAGCTCAAATCACCATGTGCATAACAACCACAAAAACATAATGGCTACACTATGTGACCAATATTTCCCTCTTCCATGCAATAAAGGAGATGCTTTTTGTTCTGGGTCCATCACTGTCATCAAGGCAGGCGGGAGTGCAATGGGCATGACTGAAGACCTATCAGTACTGAGATGGTGGATGGTAGCTGGTCCTGAAGTCAGCCACTTGGGTACACAAGAAGTGGGATCAAGGGGGTTCTAAACACACCATCCAGCATGAAAAAACAGTACGAGCACAGTGTTCCTTGAGAGAATATAAAAGCTCTCACAAGGCATGCAAGATGTGAGCAATGTTCTCTAGGCTGAGAGTTGAGACCTGCTTTCACTTGATGCAAAGAACATTGCTCACTGAAGTTTTTTCAGAGCTGGTTAGCGCACACATTGAGAAAGGAAATGTCAATTTCCAGGAGTTTATTAAGAGACGGGGAAGAAAAGAAGAATCCACCATCTATGAACAAATCAAAAGGAACAGGGTTGACTTTTTACTACAGGTATCAGTATCTGTTGACTCTTCAAAGCAAACAATCGTCTGTTCTCCAAGCTGTTCATATCATGCCAAGGCAGAGAGTAGGAGATGACGAATGATGATGAAAAGAGAAGTATTGATTTAAAAACTCGAGATAGAGTCGACTGGCGAAATGTAACCGTGGCTTAGGGTCAATAGGCCTAGGAAGAGATGATGACCATATATATAATGAATTTTAATTCAAACTCTATAAAATATGAAATTATTAAAACTGGTCCGTTTAATTCATGAAAAGTAACTTCACCAAAATAGTTTCGTTTAATTACTTTTTTTCCCTCGGAATCTGAAGTTATCTAAATTTATGGGAAATTGCGTAATCGTTTGTACACTGAAATAGATCATATTTGCTGCTACTGAAGAAACAGGAAGAATACAAATGCTGGATTTTAGAATAATGCACAAAAGCAACGATGTTCCTGCTGACTGTAATGTCAGATATGCCTACAATGCAACGTTTAAAACATGTAGATGCAGAAGCTGTAATGTCATATAGGCCTACAATGCAACGTTTAAAACATATTGATGTATTGCAGAAGCCATGACTCCGTTTTCTCTCTTTACTCGGATGTTCGAATGGTATTTCTTTTTAAAAATACTCCTTTCATTATTGACTTTTTTTATTTTGTGAAAGAGAGATAAAGAGAACTGTTCTTGATCACTTTATTCAAATTTAAGACTTTGAGAGAGAGAGAGAGAGAGAGAGAGAGAGAGAGAGAGAGAGAGAGAGAGAGAGAGAGAGAGAGAGAGAGAGAGAGAGAGAGAGAGAGAATTTGCCTTCACTTAAATGAAAACTTACTATGCAGCAAATGTAAATTAAGGTAATCTGCCTTTAGGAGATATGGTTATTGTGACAGAGACTAAAAGAAAAATGGCATCTCGTCTGTCCGGGAATTTGACGCCACGAAGAAAACCGCCATCTCTTAACACTGACTTTCTTTCTTCATAATTTGGGTCATTTCACGTAGCTCATAGATAATGCCAAGGTCTTGATTAAGGTCTACAGATCTTGGTTAAGTAAAGCTTTTATGTTTGATACAGGAGGATCATCGGTCCCGTGATGGTTGAGGCGGCTCTAGATGTTGCTTTTGCTTTTGTATCCTCACTTAATCTGCTGCAACCCCTGTTGGAAATGATGATAATAATAATGATGGAAAAGGTGAAAAAACAAAATTGAAATCTCGTCGACGTAGCCTAATCCTTGGCCCAAAAGAGTTGAAAGCATTCAAAAGGAAAACATGACTAGGTTTTTATGCTTTGATATAGGAACATTTGAAGAATCTTCTTCAACCGAACGAGGTGGCAAAACAGTCCTACTTTATGTCAGGCGGCTGACGCTTAACTGAATGTTGTAAGCTATTTTCTAATCTTTCTTTCTATTTTGGCGCTCTGCCTTGTTTCCTTATCTGTGGCTTTCATCTAACTGATTTTATTCTTTAATTAGCGTATTTAAATTGTCTATAGATTCTTGAAACACTTGAGATTACCTCTGCTCCTCTCACTTTAGAGCAACTTGCACACAAGCAAATTACCTCCTCGATTTCAGGGACAAAATTGCTTATACAATTAGTTATCCCATATAATATGAATAATGAAATCACCTAATAATTATTATATGTTATTTCTACAAACGTATCATTCACATTAATTTCTGAAAACAAATAAAATTTTGATGGTTTTATAATAAAAAAAAAATCACATAGAATTTTCTAATATCGATTTATTATGAAATTATTTTGATCGGTATTTTGCGTGTAGTTATCAATGCATAGGTTTTACTCTAAAAATTTCCCATTTCCATGTCTGTTATTTTGGTATCAACCATCATCATTTTTAATAAAAGCTACATTTTATGCATAGCCTAAAACAATTATAGTGGTCTTAGATCTCTTTCCAAGACTTCATTCAGTTCTTTGACCATAAACAACTGCCTTTCATGATGTAAGTTTAAGAGTAATTTTATTATTCCCATTAACCCTGAATTCAGTTGTGATGAAATTAGTTATGACAACCTGTTTTGCTTTTCCAACCATATCCTTGATTCCTGGCCGTCCTCTGAAGTTCTCTTCATGTTCCAAAATGTTCTGTATTACTTTCTTTGCACAGGTCACAAACATCATCCCTGTTAGTTTATTTTGAGCAACTTTACCTTTGCTCTCTTAATTAGAAATAAATTTGAAAATACCTATATTGGAAAGAAACTTTTGCTGGGCTATTTGTCAGTATGTGCGCATTGGGATGGAAGCCTACATGAAATGAGAGCATGTAATCTAGTGGTTCTAATCTTTTCTAATTCTCGACAAAGTCGACTCTTTATGATTATATATATATATATATATATATATATATATATATATATATATATATATATATATATATATATATATATATATATATATATGTATAAATATAGGTGTGTGTGCACTTATATAAATATGTAACGTCTTAATAGGTTTGCTGAAGGTAATCATCTACTCCCTAGTTTGCAATTTGGTTTTCGTAAAGGCCTTGGAACATGTGATGCCCTTCTTACAATCTCCAATTCTGTACAGAAATCCCTTGATTGTGGTCGGGAAGTTCGTATGATTGGCCTTGATTTTAGTGTTGCCTTTGACCGTGTTAATCATGAGGCCCTTGTTTTCAAACTGAAACAGTTGGGAGTGGGTGGGTCGTTTCTTAGCATTATTATTGATTTTTTAAGTAATAGATCTCAAAGAGTTGTTGTTGATGGGCACCATAGTGATTATAGGAATGTGATATCCGGTGTTCCACAGGGTAGTGTTCTTGGCCCATTACTTTTCAT
>NC_090740.1:27920169-27922669 GCF_036898095.1 Palaemon carinicauda
TTTCTCGATCCTGTCAGTTAAATACAAAGTTGTTTAGTTACAGTAATTAAGGAAGATTAAAAATCCAGATTGACAATCTCATAGTGTACAGTTAGAATCAAAAGAACGCAGACACTCAGAGGAAATCTTTCGTCAGATGTCTCTAGTGTTCCCATGACAAAACAGAAAAGGTGTTGCTCTTCTTACTAAAACTACGAAATGGGCGGAGCCCTCTCCAACCTCGGCGAATCAATGGCAGCTAAGGGGTGTTTTTGCTAGTGAAAGCATTAAAATTGCCATATTTCATTCTGTTTTATCATTTGACGTTTCAAATATCCACTGCGAATACTGAACACACACACACACACACACACACACACACACACACACACACACACACACACACACACATATATATATATATATATATATATATATATATATATATATATATATATATATATATATATATATATATATATATATATATATATATATAAGCTTGCCGACCAGGGTTCGATTCCCGGCCGGAGCCAAGCTCTTGTCTTTGTGAGATTTCGCCTAGGGCTCTGATCCCGAGGTCGTTAAGAGAATCCAGACATTAATATATCAAAATATATATGGCTTATTTGGATATATATGTGTGTGTGTGTGTGTGTATATATATATATATATATATATATATATATATATATATATATATATATATATATATATATATATATCATGAATCCGCAAAATCATGTAGGAATTATTGGAGTATCGCAGCTAAACAATTCCTTCCGTTAACAGCTACATTACATTATTTCGACATTAGTCTTGTTCAAGTCACTGATGATAGCAAAAGTACTTTCAGATATGGTTCGATGTAAAATGATAATAATAAAAAAACACCATACATGAGTTATGCCGGCCTAAATGACATTCAGAGAGAGAGAGAGAGAGAGAGAGAGAGAGAGAGAGAGAGAGAGAGAGAGAGATTCGGCCTGAATACATAGTTTTTAATATATTAATTTTGTAGTACGTTGGTCAAAATTCGCCCGTAATATTTGAGTTAGGTTGGTGACAAACAAATAGACAAAGGTGAAAAAATGACCTCTTTGGCGGAGGTAATAATAACGATAATAATAATAATAATAATAATAATAATAATAATAATAATAATAATAATAATAATAATAATAATAATAATAATAATAATAATAATAATTAGACTAAAACGTAAATTTTGAGAGTTCTGACGAGGTGAATATTGACCCGCGCACTGAGCCGTTTTATAATATGGAATTGCAAGATATTTCTTTGGATTCATGTAGTTAGTTCTTCTTACCTTCTAAATTCCTGGAATTTATCCATTTATCCAAACCTACCGAAACCTTGTATACCTTCCAGAAACCACATTATTACTTCCATCCTTGTCTGTTTGTCTTTCAACAATTCCAACTCTTAGTGACATAAAGATTCACTTCACGAACATCATGTCTCTAGAGAATTGAACTTGTAATGTTTCTCAAGATGATATTTATTTTGAAATTGAGTTTTATGTAAGTGGTTGATATAAACTCGACGCTATCATTTATCATTTATTA
The DNA here is from genome assembly GCF_036898095.1 of Palaemon carinicauda. Classification (NCBI taxonomy): domain Eukaryota; kingdom Metazoa; phylum Arthropoda; class Malacostraca; order Decapoda; family Palaemonidae; genus Palaemon; species Palaemon carinicauda. The sequence goes on from NC_090740.1 coordinate 27,921,738, forward strand.
TGAGAGAGAGAGAGAGAGAGAGAGAGAGAGAGAGAGAGAGAGAGAGAGAGAGAGAGAGAGAGAGAGAGAGAGAGAGAGAGAGAGAGAGAGGGGTGTTGGTGAAAAAGTGAGAAGGGGTGAGAGTGAGAAGGGGTGAGAGCAAGGAGTGAGAGGGAGAGAATATTGAGAGTCAAAGAAGATTGGGGGCCAAGATGTTCATTCCGTACCAGTTATGTTGCAGATGAACTCTTTATGATTAGTCGGCAGCTTGACTCCGCGATATTCATTTCAGTGTTAAAATTACAAACTTCATTTCTAACTAAGCTGATATTTAGTTACCGATAATCTGTTGCGCTACATCTTTATAGTGCGATTTGTGAAACGACTGAAAAATAAAAAAAAAAAGTCATGCCATTTTTAAGGAACAGGACCCCAAGGATTTCAATAGATAAAACAGAATTATATTTGAATAAGAACTGATTTTGGGTCAGAGTTCGTAAACGAATGCACAAAAGCTATCTAGAAATGGTACCAATAGGGCAAGGGGTGGGTGCGCTTTATAGAACTTAATTTCAAGGTTGTAAGCAATGTTTCTCTCCCTTTTTAGGTTAGCATTTTCAGTTCGTATTGTATAGTTTCTTTTTTACAGTACATGTTTATTTTTCTAGTTTTATTACCCTGGTTTTTGGACAGCTTACTGGAAGATGTAAATGAGAATGTAGCAGCTGGACAGTAATCATTTTCAGTAATCAGTAATAGTGATGTGGTTAAGGATCAACCCGAAGGAACAGTGTTTCATGGCGACTGAGACATCTTTGATCAGCTGGTGTCTGATGTTTATGGAACTGGAACGGTTCAAAGCACAGTTGGAATCTACATGGAAGAATTTGTATTCTGTTAAGATGATGGCCTGAAATTAGTCCCTCGTATGACTGAACCCATTCCTGAGAAGA
>NC_090740.1:27925169-27945169 GCF_036898095.1 Palaemon carinicauda
AAGATTCTTGTTTTGAAGAGTTCTTTCTTCTAAGAAGAAGGAGATCAACGACGAGTGGAATCAGGAAGGCAGTCATGAAAAGCAAAACAAGAATCTTGAAGACTTCTTTCTCTCCATGAGGAAGAAGAAGTCTTCAAGATTCTTGCTTCGAAGACTTCTTCTTCCTCATGGAGAGAAAGAAGTCTTCAAGATTCTTGCTTTGAAGACTTCTTCCTCATGGAGAGAAAGAATAAGGATTCAAGATTCTTGTTTTGAAGACTTCTTTCTTCTAAGAAGAAAGGGATCAACGACAAGTGGAATCAAGATAGGCAGTCATGAAAACCCAAACAAGAATCTTGAATACTATTAACTGATTATTTGAAAGGATTCGGACAGAAAATACAGGAAGAAGAGGGAGACAGGAAAAATAAAGTATCCGAAAAGGAGAACTAGTTATTATTTGTTGATCAGTTTACGATTGTGCGGATTTGAAATGAGAAAGTATAGCCCATAATGTTGAAGATCCAAAAATAAAGACTGCAGAATAAGGCGGAAACTGCACAGAAGAGAATATTGAAGGACCAAATCCGAAATATTTTTCAAGATTCTTCCAACTCGTTGTTCGACTTCAATTACTTTTTCTTCATCAATATGAAAGTTGAATGCTTTCCTATCAGAGCTCCAAAAGATTCTTAGTCTCTCTGTTAGGAGAAAGATGGAATACCGGGGCATTTCCAAATCGGATTCAAGTTGTCATTCATCTTGAGCAGGAATGTTAGAAAAGGTAAAAAGGTTTTAATCGTTTTATTGATCAAACGAAATTTGCAAGATTGTATCACCGACTTGCCTCTGAGGCCATGGAAAAGGAAACAAGATTTGGGTGATGCAGAAAAGGCTTTGGTGAAAGTTAAGAGAATTATTGAGTCTGCGACTTTGGAAGAAAACTAAGATACATCGTCAAAAAGGAATCAACGACAAGTGGAATCAGGAAGGCAGTTATGAAAATTTAAACAAGAATCTTCAAGACTAATAATGGATTTATTTGAAAGGATTCGGACAGAAAATACAGGAAGAAGATGGAGACGGGAAGGAGAACGGGATCGAGGAAATAAAGAATCCGAAAAGGAGAACTAGTTGTTATTTGTTGATTACTTACGATTGTGCGGATTTGAAATGAGAAAGTAAAGTCCGTATTGTTGTAGATCCAAAAATAAAGATTGTGCAGAATAAGGCGGAAAGTGCACAGAAGTAGAGAATATTGAAGGATCAGAGTAAGCTAAATTTTTTCAATCTGAACCGACGAAGGAATGGGTTTGGGATCGGAGATTTTTGGTTTACGGCGGTCCGGATTTGAAATTCGGGCTCCAGCTTCGGTCGTCATTTTGTGTCGGCCTCATCATCTTCTGTCGGTCGTCAGTGTTCGTGTCATCCAACACAAGTAGCAGCTTTTAAAAGATACAAACAACGCTCCGTTCCCCTTACGGGCTGCCATCGCAATGGCCCGTGGTCCGCCTTGTATATAGGCGGGTCAATCTAAATCATCATCATCAGGAGAGGCAATTTGAGACACGAGACCTCTTACGGTCATTATAAAAAGGTTGTTTTAATTGCAAAGGGATCAATGGTTCAATTGGGTTCCGTCGACATGAAACGTCTTCAAGATGTTCGTCAAAAGAAATTCGACCAAGAAGCGCAACGGCAGGAGGAGAGGAACTGGTCAAACGAATACTCTGAGAAAAGAGTTTGTTGCCCTTTATCAGGACCCCTAAAAGACTGATACGTAATCGGGACGTTAAAACGAAAGTTAGCTTACGGGAAAACTAGGAACGGGGTACCTTCACAAGTGCATACACGTATATATATATATATATATATATATATATATATATATATATATATATATATATATATATATATATATATATATATATATATATATATATATATATATATATATATATACTGTATGTATATGTGTGTGTGTGTGTGTTTGCTAGGTATTATTTTCTTACCTGTTACTATTTTGCTAATTTCTATGATAAATTAAATCATGGGGGAATAAAACATTAAAGGGGATTTCGTATAATTAAGTTTTGATATAGCTGACCATAACAGACAGTAAGTAGAGTATTGAGAAACTAGATTTTCCTCATTCCTGTTTTTCTGAGGCTAAACTAACTAGTTTAGCATTTAAGTCCTATGGAATTAGGACACTTCATGGACGTTGATGCTTATGGAGGTGTAGACCCAAATGCTATTTTTCCTTCGTTCTTTTATAAAGACCACTGATTTCTTAGCTCTGAAGTTGTCTGCTATTTTCTTCAAGTCATCAAATTATATATATATATATATATATATATATATATATATATATATATATATATATATATATATATGTATATATATATAGATAGATAGATAGATAGATAGATAGATAGATATAGATATAAATATATATATATATATATATATATATATATATATATATATATATATATATATATATATATATATATATTTATATATATATATGTGTGTGTGTATTTATATGCATATATATATATATATATATATATATATATATATATATATATATATATATATACATATATATATATATATATATATATATATATATATATATGTATATATATATATATATATATATATATATATATATATATATATATATATATATATAATAGTCTCAAAAGGAGAACTGAGTTTGTTTCCACTTATCCTTTCGTGGCTATAATACTTGATTATTTTATGCTCATCACGAGTTACCTTTTGTGATTTCTACATACACACAAACACACACACACACACACACACACACACACATATATATATATACATATATATACACACACATATATATATATATATATATATATATATATATATATATATATATATATATATATAAATATATATATATATATATATATATATATATATATATATATACATATATATATATGCATACAGTATATATAATGTGTGTGTTTTGTATTTGCCGTGGATATTTGAGACGTCAAATGATAATAAAGAATTGAAATATGGCAACTCGATTTGTAACTTTTGTATGCTTTTGCTAACAAAGACAGCCCTTTACTGTCTTTGGTTCGCAAGGGTTGGAGAAGGCTCCACCCATTTCGTAGAAGTAGTAAGAAGAGCAACACCTTGTCTGTTTTGTCATGGGAACAATAAAGACATCTAACGAAAGATTTCACCCGAAAGTCGGCGTTCTTTTGATTCTAACTGTACTCCTATCTGATCCAGGGAGAAATTATCGGTATTTTTAGGAACACATTCACTAACAACCAACAGCAGGGTTTAAAGGTTTAAACACCACTCATGAATGGTAGAGGCCAGGCACAGTGACATTGCCCTATCAAGCAGGACAGTGCCCTAGAGACTGGCCGTATATACATATGATCAGCGCCCAAGCCCCTTCTCCACCCAAGTTAGGACCAAGGAGGGTCAGGCAATGGCTGCTGATGACTCAGCAGATAGACCTATATGCTTCTCGAAACCCCCCATCCTTAGCTCACAAGGATGGTGAGGTTGCAGAGACCTAAGGAATTATTGAGTTTTAGCGGGACTCGAACCCCAGTCTGGCGTTCACTAGTCAGGGACGTTACCACATCGGCCCCCACAACCCGTCATTTCATATTTTCTTGGGGGGGGGGGGGAGACAATTTGGCGAGTGGAGAGAGGTTAATCAGCTTTTTGTTTTTTTTTAAATGTGTGCTTTATGAAGACACATAAGCAAGACATTTCAATAAAAATCATGTAGCCTACTCCAACTATTGTTCATTTATCTCCCCATCATTGATGCTTAAGTAAATAAATAACCTAGACATAAGAGGACGAAATAACAAAATATTACAGAGAAATTTCATATATTTATGAGTGCACATTTGAAAAGAAGACATGATCACTTTTCTTCATCTTTACATTTTAATGAAAATATATTTCATAAATCGAACTATAGAACCACTGGCTGGCAATGCCAGACATTAATGTAAAGTATGAAACAACCGAATCATAACGGTAATGGAATTTTTATTAAGATTAGGAAATAAAGATCATAAGTTGATAATTTGAGAACCAATGAAAATAGAATAACAGGAAAGTAATACTGTTGATAATTTGAGTGCCATAATGCAAATAAAATTATTTACAGCTTTGGATTATATTCTTAAACCGAATTACTCCAATGGGTACTGGTTGTGTCTAATGCAAGAAAAATCATTCACTAGCTCTTCTAAATCAAATGATTTAATCCTATGTTTTTCTGTGGCCATCAAGAACAAAGAAAATAGCCGGTCATCCCCTGTTGTATATTATTATTATTATTATTATTATTATTATTATTATTATTACTTGCTAGGCTACAACCCTAGTTGTAAAAGCAGGATGCTATAAGCCCCGGGGCTCCAACAGGGAAAATAGCCCAGTGTGGAAACGAAAAACAGAAAATAAAATATTTTAAGAAGAGTAACAACATTGAAATAAATATCTCATAATAAAATATAAAAACTTTAACAAAACAAGAGGAAGAGAAATAAGATAAAATAGTGTGCTCGAGTGTACCCTCAAGCAAGAGAACTCTAACCCAAGACAGTGGAAGACCATGGTGCAAAGGTTATGAGGTTGTAGTTCACAAATAGTTCTTCACAAGTTTTAACATAGAAAAAAAAAATCTCTCGTTACTACCATTACTGAGGTTCTAAGGATAGCTAGCAACTCAGAAAAGGCAACTGGTAAGGTATTTATAGCAGAGTACACGTCTATTAGGTCCTTTTGTTAATTGTGTTCTGAAAATCCCTTTGCAAATTAATTTTAGTCTTCTAGAATCGTTTTAAACGTTATAGATTCAGTCTGAGCATAGACCTGGAAGTAATGTTAGTCTTCTGGAATAATAATAATAATAATAATAATAATAATAATAATAATAATAATAATAATAATTAATTAATTAATTTGTGAAACCAAGAGGACTGAATCAATGTGTGCACTGTAGTACTTTGCGAACAGAGTTAGCTTTTCCTCATCAAAGAACAAGAGAGATTGAAATATATCAATATTCTCTTATCTATTATACATGTCCTTCCACTTGCGTGTTTGTCTTTCTATGCCAGTCAACACCTGCAAACTTTCTTAGTTCGTCAATCCATCGTCTTCTCTTCCTTCCCCTGCTTCTTTTACAATCTCCAGGGACCCATTCTGTTATTCTTCTTGTCTATCTATTGTCTGTTATTCTCATTATATGTCCGGCCCATGTCCATTTCTTTTTCTTACATAATATATATATATATATATATATATATATATATATATATATATATATATATATATATATATATATATATATATATATATATATATATGGTCACTCTCAGCTCTGCCAGTCCCTTGGGTAAGGAGTGGACATGTCCTGGTGAGAGGAAGGTACGTGTGCGTATGTCCATATCTATCAAAATATTTAGCCGTCCTTTTGACGGGTCGTGTACACTAGTTATTATTATTATTATTATTATTATTATTATTATTAATAGTTACAATACATTACCGAATGAGTCACAGTTAAATCTCAACATATCATCTTCAGTAAAGATTTTCCTTATCCTAAAATAACGACGACCTTTAGCAACTATCTTCCTGAGCTTAAAAAACAAGATCAAGATCAACTGTTATATGCTTCCTTTCTCCTATGACGTGGGCTGTCAGTAAGCTCTGGTCTTGCTGTCGAATTTTGTGGCTTTCCCTTTGGGTATGAAGGGTAAAATCGTAGAGAACAATACAAAGATCCCTCTTATAGTGCGAGACGTGACAGGTCGTTTCTTAGAACTGAAACCTTTAGAGTTCGTGATCGAGGTCGGATTATTGTGAGTCCCCGTGAAGTTTCCGGAATTGCATCACAGGATTTATCAGGTTCTGAGAGAAGCATTCTTCGCTGCTTTTGTTGCAAGTTTACGCTGATCCATAATAGTTCAAAGTTGGAGCAAATGTTTTTATGTTGACCAGGCTGACATGAGTCTTTTGATTGTTTATATATGACATATCTGTTTTTGACGTTGTTAATAGTTTATATATGACATGTCTGTTTTGACGTTGTTACTTTTTTTAGTATGATTTATTGTTAATTTGTTCTCTTCATTTATTTATTTCCTTATTTCCTTTCCTCACTGGGCTATTTTTCCCTGTTGGAGCCCCTGGGCTTATAGCATCTTGCTTTTCCAACTAGGGTTGTAGCTTGGATAGTAATAATAATAATAATAATTTGACTTCAAATGATGCTTCTCATGCTCTTGCTGTCCTATTCACTTCTACATACAGTCTTTCTAGAATAAGAGTTTCGATAAACTTCGTTTTTAGCAAAGATTAGAAAATAGAGAGTATCCTTTTATATAGAATTTTCTTTATTACGCTTAATGAATGCACTATTTATTTGCTTTGGAATTCAAGTCAACTTAACGAAACCAAGTCTGGACTGGGTATCAAATGTCAGTTGTTTTTGCTGGCATATGCGATGATAAGAATTATTGGTTACCGCTTAGAAAACTTGACCTCCACGTCAAACATACGAATATTCACTCATTATTTATCAGTTTACACCAAACTCATATGGCTGGTAGAGGAGGGATTGAAGAAGGAGCTATAGTCCATTTCTTTTATCGAGGCATATTTGTACCGACTCGCAGGGGTGCCCTTTTAGCTCGGAAAAGTTTCCTGATCGCTGATTGGTTAGAATTATCTTGTCCAACCAATCAGCGATCCGGAAACTTTTCCGAGCTAAAAGGGCACCGCTGCGAGTCGGTGCAAATATGCATCGCTAAAAGAAATGGACTATAGATAAGGTACTCAGTGAGAACATGCCTTCTCCACGCCAAGCAGTCTTATTTTGCACTTAACTCCGCTGAGTACTCGTACTTCGATGTATTTTGTTCAAATTCTAATGGATTTGTCTTTGGGTCATGCCCCAAATGTCCAGGTTTCGTTGAAATTGGTTCAGTAGTTTTTGAGTAATGTTGTTCCCACACAAAGAAATAAACTAACAAAATGTTTGCCATTTACTTGACATTGCGATTATTTTCAAAATACTGCTGCGTACTTGTACTTGGTGTTCTTTATCCAAAATGTTCCAGATTCAGCCTTGGGTTCTCAACATGACTACCAAGTTTGGTCTAAATCGGTCTTGTAGTTTTGTTTAAAAACTTAAAAAACAGACAAATGAATGAATAAACAGACTATTATTTACATAATAGTAAATGGTGGGATGAGGATACAAAGAGTTTAGTGAAGTAAAACATATGGTTATTAAAGTTGCAGTTAACTGATATAAGTATGCAAGTATGTAAGAATGTAAATATGAAAGTGACAGGTTTAGTATGAAAAGGGGTTTGATACAAAACTGTGTTATGAATCCATAGTTGTTTAACATGATCATAGATGGAGTGGTGCGAGCGGTTAAAAAGGACAGTGAATGTAAATATAAAGTTGTAGGATAAGGAAATCATATAATCTATATACAAACAGACACACAGACAGACAAGCAGACACACACACGCAACAAGAAACTTTCAACTGGGCTCCACAAGGCACTAGAAGAGTTGGAAAACCCAGGCCTACATGACTGAGGATTATGAAGCGTGAAGTAGGAGATGACGCGTGGAGAAGTATTGATTTAAAAACTCAAGATAGAGATGACTGACGAATGAAATCTAACCGAGGCCCTTTGCGTCAATATGTATAGGAGGAGACGATATATATATATATATATATATATATATATATATATATATATATATATATATATATATATATATATATATATATATATATATGTGTGTGTGTGTGTGTAACATTAGTATTATTGTTCCATTCATATTGCATTAACCCACAGTACAGCTCGTGTTATTTGGATTTTACTTCATGGTAAGACAAAAACGGCAGTCATAAAAAAAAAAAAAAAAAAAAAATGTTATCTTTTCTTTGTCCACAGAACTTAAACAGTTTAAATTGCATAATCAGTTGATTTTGTTTCAACTGATTTTGCTTTGTAGACTCAATCACATGAATTTAGTAATTATAGATTACTGTACAGTTATATATAAATACTTATGTAAAAATATTTCTATATAAGGATTTTTTTTTCGAACAAAGAGCGAAGCAAACAGAGCGAACGTGTAAGATTATGCCTTTGGGACATCTTAGAGAGAAAGAAAAAAGGAAGGAAGAAAAAAAGTTTCCCGTTACATTTTACATAGAAAAAGAATTTAGAAAATGACGGCTTCTGCTTGGTTATTTTATATTGACATTTTGTTGTTTAATGAATTCGTGTTGATGGTCAAATTGTTGTATGAGATTGGTATTCTTTAATGATTTATGCCCTTTTTACTATCCAATAATACTTAGCATCCGTTTCTGAGTGGGAATACCTAAACGTGGTAAAAGGGCTTGTGCCTCGCCATGATCAGCTAAGCTGTACTAGCGAGGGACACCCATACTAAGTCGGTTTGTTGTGAGCGATCAGACAAAAGCTTCTCACCATCAACAATCCGCATTGGCCAGCGTGGTGATGAAAACTGGCCAAACCCCAGACTTGAATAAAGCCATGACTGAGGCCTTTGTCCTTCAGTGGACTAGAAACGGCTGCATTTGTTGTTGTTGCTGTTGTTGTTGTTGTTGTTGTTATGGTTCTTACCATATATTTCGAATGACTAACAACCCCAACGACCTCCATTTGGTGAAATGAAAGTTGGATATCATGTTCTGAACTTGCACGTTTTAGGTTTCACTTTGTGTCTTGGAAGAAGATATTCGTCATTTCATTGGACAATTGTCTGGAATCTTGTGAACTAGGATTTTGTTTCGGAATCATCAACGCATTGGAAGATTATGTGGCTGTAGGAAATTATTGCGGATACGGGCCATTAATAGATCTGCCATTTTGGGGGAATAATTTCAAATCTTGTACCTAGTAGAAAAAATCAGCTTCTATAATTGGTAATCTTTAGAAAGGTTTAAATGGCGCCTATGAGCAGGAGAAACAAGAGATAGGACATTGCCCATATACCAATCATTTATACATACGGTCAGCCTCTAAACTCCTCTTCCTACCAAGCTATGACCAGGGAGTGCCAGTCAATGGCTAGTTGGCTACAGACGTCACAGCATGTAGACACATACTGTAGGCTTACCTAAACCCAATCCCTTACTCTCAGGATGGTGAGATTAATGACGATAGTGGAAACTATCTGGCTTTAGCAGGACTTTAACTCCCGACCCAGGGACTGCGATTCATGGACATTTGTGTAACCAACTTCTCCATATCAGTAAAAGTAGACCGATTGATCGCATTCCTATTAAACTGATATGAACCCAAAGACCATTGGCTACTATGTAGTTAACGACACCTCTCGATTTTAGCTGCGATCTTGAATGAAGTTTAGGAATTTTGAAATTTACCAATTCTAGAAACCCAGCGGTATACTACAGTTTCTTTAATCCTAAAGTTACCCCCACCTTACTGCATTAAAAGTAAAAATATGGCATGCTTAAACTAACGCATTGCCAATCTAAGGCTCAATTAATATTTTTTTCAATATTCAATAGAATAATTATTTAATGTTGATTAAGGGAGGGAGTAGTCATATCCTGGTGAGAGGGCCTACCTCGAGAGGTAAGCTCGGAAATCTCACTGTCCCACAAATTGCCAAACCAGTGGGTTGTAGTTAGGAAAGGGGGTGGAGCGTAGAATCTGTATGTGTATAATTCTAGAAACATATGTAATTTACATCATTGTCTAGATTATTCATTAGCACTCCCTTGTGATTATTTGTTTTAAAACAACTAAATATAGTTGTTTAAACTGGCTATTGTTTTCCTTAACAAACAGATAATAGTATTTGAAAATTGAATAAGAGAAAACAAAGATAGTTTTATCATAGCTTTGATGTTATTTGGAGAACATTTTCCAACAGTGGCACTGGAACCCTCATTTTCTTTTGCTAACATTCAATATAATTGATTTTTCTTTAATTCTTTCTATATACTTGTACAATATATAATCCTTAAGCTTAATGACATTAGCTATCCTCCAGTTCAAGAAAAAAAAATCTTTGTATGGAACTGTACTCTTCACAGTTCCATTGCGTAGTGTTTGGCTGTTGTGCCCATGCGCACATAGGTGGAGAGAGCACTGTCGCTCCCGCAGTGCTAATCTTTGTGTGTTGACAGAAGATGTTTTCTTGTTTACTCCACGTGTGAGCCATAGATATCATGTAGGATATCTATGGTATTGTGCTGGAAAACAGTTTACCATATTCTTGCTTGTGATAAAGTATAGAATTAGATTATTATCTTACTTTTAACTATTCTATTTGATTAATTTTTTCGCTTCTCTTGATAATTCCCAGAAGTATAATGCTACTTTACAACAACAAAACCTTTTCCAAGAAGTACAATGACTTCGAAAAGACTGAATGCATTTGTATGGCTTTCAATGGAGAAAGAAAAATACTTACTTGTCATCCAGAGATCAAGGAAAAGTTATTAATCCTTTCACGCAAATTAAAAGAAGAATAGATTTCATATTTAAATGAATATCTTGAACAGTAATAATTTAGGTTATAGTAAGTATTTTTTTTTTTTTTTTTTTAGAATTCTATAAAGTTTCTGGATAATTTTTTTCTATATCGGTTTGTTTAATTATACAGGATATTAAAACAAAGGCTACATATTTTCGGGAGTAGCGGCCCCACTAATTTTAATCACAAGCCGCCACTGTTCTAATAGTCTATCCTATGAATATTTCTTTTTACATAGTAGAATGAAAAATATTTTTCTGACTATTACTTTACTTATCAAATAGCTTACGAATTTAGGAAAAAAAGATAGTAAAGATAGGATTTCTATAGGTTTATAAAGCCCGACAGATGTTATTGTGACGTCACGCATCGTAACATTTAATCCAAGATCTTGATTTAATCCTCTACCACAAGTAAAGCTGCGCGTGGCAAGGCCTCTTATACTGTCTATAGACCTTGGTTGCTCTTGTGAATGATCCGACTTCCATCAATTAGTTATGTCAGGGAGGATTTCCGATCGTGGATATCTATGTAACGTTGGTGTATTATTGTCCCCTGATTTCTGTGGGCCAGCATACGTCTTCGGAGTGTCGTGGTAGCGTGTCCGATGTAGGCTTGTCTTTTATGTGATATTTACACATTTACGGACATGAAAATTTATAAAACAGGTTTATACAAGCTTCCTTTGGTCCTCTCGACGTAGTACTGTTCCTCATTACTAGGGTCGCTATTAGCTTGGGCTTGCTATAGTATGTTCCGAGTTGTACTCCTCGAAAGGCGTGGCTTTCGTCTTTATAAGTTAATTATAGTGGTGATGGATGATTAGGTGCTTTTCACTAGCATGGACAAATGCTAATGTTGACTTTATCATATCTTTTACGCAATTTTCAGCCTTAAGTGACCCATAAGGTGCATATATATACACCTGTGTTTCTCGTTAAGTATCATATTATTATTATTATTATTATTATTATTATTATTATTATTATTATTACCAGCCAAGCTACAACCCTAGCTGGAAAAGCAAGAGGCTATTAGCCCAAGGGCTCCAATAGGGAAAAATAGCCCAGTGAGGAAAGGAAATAAGGAAATAAACAAATGATGAGAATAAATTAACAATATATCATTCTAAAAACAGTAACAGTGTCAAAACAGATATGTCCTATATAAACTATTAACAACGTCAAAAACAGATATGTCATATATAAACTATAAAAAGACTCATGTCAGCCTGGTCAACATAAAAACATTTGCTCCAACTTTGAACTTTTAAAGTTCTACTGATTCAACTACCCGATTAGGAGGATCATTCCACAACTTTGTAACAGCTGGAATAAAACTCCTAGAATACTGTGTAGTATTGAGCCTCGTGATGGAGAAGGCCTGGCTATTAGAATTAACTGCCTGCCTAGTAATACGAATAGGATAGAATTGTCCAGGGAGATCTGAATGTAAAGGATGGTCAGAGTTATGAAAAATCTTATGCAACATGCATAATGAACTAATTGAACAACGGTGCCAGAGATTAATATCTAGATCAGGAATAAGAAATTTAATAGACCGTAAGTTTCTGTCCAACAAATTAAGATGAGAATCAGCAGCTGAAGACCAGACAGGAGAACAATACTCAAAACAAGGTAGAATGAAAGAATTAAAACACTTCTTCAGAATAGATTGATCACCAAAAATCTTGTAAGACTTTCTCAATAAGCCAATTTTTTGTGCAATTGAAGAAGACACAGACCTAATGTGTTTCTTAAAAGTAAATTTGCTGTCGAGAATCACACCTAAAATTTTAAGTCATACAAATTTAAAGAATCATTATCAATACTGAGATCCGGATGTTGAGGAGCCACCGTCCTTGACCTACTTACAATCATACTTTGAGTTTTGTTAGGATTCAACTTCATGCCCCGTAATTTGCACCATGCACTAATTTTAGCTAAATCTCTATTAAGGGATTCACCAACCCCAGATCTACATTCAGGGGATGGAATTGATGCAAAGAGAGTAGCATCATCTGCATATGCAACAAGCTTGTTTTCTAGGCCAAACCACATGTCATGCGTATATAGTATAAAAAGTAATGGGCCAAGAACACTACCCTGTGGAACACCGGATATCACATTCCTATACTCACTATGGTGATTAATCTTCCAGATTAGTCATATTTCCAGCAGGAAACAGGTTAACGCCATAAACGCAATGACCTTCAATGAATATGATATATATATATATATATATTTATATATATATATATATATATATATGCATGCGTATATATATATATATATATATATATATATATATATATATATATATATATATATATACACACTGTATATATTCACCAAATGAAAAAAAATCAACAGAGTACAGTATGACAAACCATGACGTATGGCATTTATAGATCATGGTTAAGCTTTTGATTCTGATTCTGTCTGTAATGAAAGCCCTTCAAAAACAATGATCGATTAATCTTATATTAGAACACATGAAAATATCTATACTGGAAGTAGGCCTACAGCACGCTTAAAACTATATAAAAATAGTTAGACAGGAAGACCCAATCTCTCCTAAATTATTCACAGCATGCCTGGAAGAAGTTTTTGAGGATTTAGATTGGGGACATGTAGGAATTAACATTTATAGGGAATACCTTAATTAACAACCTAAGATTTGCAGATGAGTTAGTTATGTTTAGTGAATAATATGAGGGACTGCAAAATATGATAGAAGATTTGAATAGAGAAAGCAGAAATGCAGGACGGACAAGGAATATGAGTAAAACAGATAATTTTCAATGAAAATTTAGAGACAACAAATAAGGGTTATGGACGAACCTCTAAGGATTGTTTATGAATATACATACTTAAGACAGACAGTAATTGTTTTCCCAGGACTTGTGACAGAAATTAAAAGAATGTTAAGCAAGGGATTGTGGGCTTTTTGATAAATAAAAGATCATAAAAATTAAAATGCTACTTTCTATAAAAGGAAAAGTATAAACTGTATAGACCTTATTCATAAATTAGGCCTCTGAAGAAATATCACGAAACTAGGACTTAATCTTATATTTTTTGTTTAATTTTCCTTGTTGTCCTTTTGCATATATATTGTATATACATATCATCATCATCTCCTATTGACGCAAAGGGCCTCGGTTAAATTGCGCCAGTCGTCTCTATCTTGTGCTTATAAATCAATACTTCTCCATTCCTCATCTTCTACTTCACGCTTCTTAATCCTCAGCCATATAGGCCTGGGTCTTTCAACTCTTCTAGTGCCTTGTGGAGCCCAGTTGAAAGTTAAGAGGAACTAAATCTCTCTTTGGAACGGCCAAGAGCATGCCCAAACCATCTCTATCTACCCCTCACCATGATCGCATCCACATATGGCACTGAAGTAATCTCTCTTACAGTTTCATTTCTAATCCTTTCCTGCCATTTAACTCCCAATATTAATCTCATAACTCCCAATATTAATCTCATAGCTTTGTTCTTAAATCTACAAAATCTGTTGGATATGGTTTCATGGTCATACCACAGCCCATGTCCATACAGTAACGCACATCTCACTAAACTGATATATAGCCTGATTTTTATGTGTCACTTACGGCGATTTGATTTCCAAATTTACTTAACCTAGCCATTGTCTGATTTTTTATCTTTCATTAAACCACAATTCTAAAGATCCTGTATTATAGATCATATATTTTTTAATGTTTAAATGATTCTACCTCATTACTCCTTTCCTCTTCCAATGATATTTCATCTTCCATTGCATATTCCGTTCTTCTGTTTATATTTAATATATATATATATATATATATATATATATATATATATATATATATATATATATATATATATATGTATATATATACAGTAAGTGCATATGTGATATTTTTTGACGAATGATAGTAATATTTTCAAGTATTTACCCATAAATGCTCTTCAATATTCAAATATCCAATATCACCTTTAAATTGAATTATTTACACCCAAAATCTACCGGCTATGGTCAGGATTTGATGTTATGCCTTTTTGTTATATATATATATATATATATATATATATATATATATATATATATATATATATATATATATATATATATATATATATATATATTACTTATCAGTCACAATAAATTAACGATTGTTATATTACTAGTATTTTATTTTAAACTACAATTGTTTATTCATTTTTAACGACTGTTTGTTATTTTAGCATATTGATGGTGCTTTACTAGTTTGTGGCTTTTATTTCAGTTTTGGTAGGTTTCTTTATTGTATGATTTTATTTTCTATTTCACTTTGTACCCTGAAGAAGTGTACGTAATACACGAAAGCGCTTGGTACCTGGTCTTTTCCTTTCCTGTTTCCTGTGGATTTTACCCTTTAATATATATATATATATATATATATATATATATATATATATATATATATATATATATATATAATGGGTATACTTGTTTCTACTCACACACACACACACATACACACACACACATACACACACACACACACACACACACACACATATATATATATATATATATATATATATATATATATATATATATATATATATATATATATATATATATATATATATATAAATATAAATATAATTATGATAACATACAGAAACTTATTCATTCTATATGCGAATTATAGTCAAATATGCTGAATCACTGTGTTTTTGAGCGGATTATCACACTGATATATTCATTGCCTCTAAATGAAAGATGATACGAATATCGTAGATTCCACCGAGGAATGAATTGTTAAGCCACGTTGTGTAAAATTCGCAGACCGTAAGCAAGTTCAGAGCGAAGGTGCATCGTGAAGGATTAAGTATCTACGTAAGACTTCCTTTTATGTAAGCCACTAACTCTCTAGCCAAGCTGCATCGGTATATTACGTATTGGACACAGACAAGGCGTTTTACAAACAGGGATGGAATTGGGGAAGTTCTCTTCGTCTGCGAGTGCTTGTTTGTTTTAAATTTATTTTTGTTGAAAGTGCGGGTTAGCCTATTATTATTATTATTATTATTATTATTATTATTAGGTTACAGGTTCCTCGATGCTCCCTCCACAACACTGTGATTGTGGGCACACTATTATTATTATTATTATTATTATTATTATTATTAGCCAAGCTACATTCCTAGTTGGAAAAGATGCTATAATCCCAAGGGCTCCAACAGGGAAAAATAGCCCAGTGAGGAAAGGAAATAAGGAAATAAATAAATGATGAGAACAAATTAACAATATATCATTCTAAAATCAGTAGCAGGGTCAAAACAGATATGTCCTATACAAACTATTAACAACATCAAAAACAGAAAAGTCATATAAACTATAAAAAGACTATTGTCAGCCAGGACAACATAAAAACATTTGCTCCAACTTTGAACTTTTGAAGTTCTACTGATTCAACTACCCGATTAGGAAGATCATTCCACAACTTGATAACAGCTGGAATAAAACTTCTAGAATACTGTGTAGTATTGAGCTTCATGATGGAAAAGGCCTGGCTATTAGTATTAACTGCCTGCCTAGTATTACGAACAGGATAGAATTGTCCAGGGAGATCTGAATGTAAAGGATGGTCAGAGTTATGAAAAATCTTATGCAACATGCATAATGAACTAATTGAACGACGGTGCCAAAGATTAATATCTAGATCAGGAATAGGAAATTTAATAGACCGTAAGTTTCTGTCCAACAAATTAAGATGAGAATCAGCAGCTGAACACCAAACAGGAGAACAATACTCAAAACAAGGTAGAATGAAAGAATTAAAACACTTCTTCAGAATAGAAGTGTAGTAGGAGCAAAGCGCTGCAATCTGCAGAAAATTCCTTATGATTAGTTACTCCTTCACGGGCAGCACAGCTTCAGTAGTAGTAGTAATAGTAGTAGTAGTTTCTAAACTACAACCCTAGTTGGAAAATCAAGATGTTATAAGCCCAGGGCTCCCATAGGGAAAATAGCTACCGGGTGGGGGGGGGGAGGCTAGCCTAGTTTATTAGCCAACTATCTTGCAGTTGGTGTTTTAGTTACCTTCGCCAAAATTGAAGATTTTGTGAAGGGTATGTATTCACCTCTGGCTGTTTCTTAGTTTATTAATTGTTTGTTTGTTAGCAATTTCACATAAAACTAATGTACCGATTTTAACCAAATTTGGTAGGTCTAGTCGTATTGGGTATGACCCAAGGCTGAATCTTTAAAATTTTTGAAGAAGTACAATAAAGTATGAGTACGCAGGTGTACTTTGAAAATAATCGCGATGTTAAGCAAATGGCAATTATTTTATTAATGTTTTGTTTGTGAATGACATTACACCAAAACTACTGAATCAATTTCAACGAAACTTGGTGGACATGTGAGGTTTAATCCAAGGACAAATCCTTTATACTTTGTACGCAGCGGAGTTAAGAGCAAAATAAGACTGTTTTACATGACAAAGGCATGCTCTCTACTGAGTGCCCCTCTAGTTCATCCTGTAATTCATATATGAAACATTTTTGGGATTCCTGTCATTTAAGGAAGAATGGTAGGAATGTCGATATTACAAGGTATTGCCTCAGATAATGATGGCATCATGGTAAACAAATATCTGCATTTTTAAATAATTGTCTTTAGTCACGTTTTACCAGACTCGCTGTCTTTTTCAACACATCCTCTCAGTCTAATAACTTTAATAAAGCCTGTAACGCAAGTTAAAGAATTTTATTTTATATTTCCAATTGTAATCCTGAAAGAGATTTTCTATTTAGTTTTAAACCTACTCTGGACATTATTTTAATCTTTTTACTCGCATCCTGGAAAAGGATTCATATACATCTCGATAACCCAGCCTATGACCTTTCCAATTCATCGCATCGCTGAACCACTTGACAATACTGCGGAAGTTTGACTGATGTGGCAACTTGTAAGCATTCATATTTTAATATTGATTAAAGATTAACCTAAATACGTGTGTCCTTCGTCATTCTAATGATATATTGAAAATTGTCATTTAAATAATCTTAGACAATGAAAGCTGGTCTTTAGCTGCTGACTTGAGACTTGTTGGACAAATACTCGCTGTCTATAAAATCTTGTATTCCTGATCTTGATATTAATCTCTTGCACTGTCGTTTAGTGAGTTCTTTGTACATGTGTCATAAGATTTTTCATAATTCTGACCATACTTTGATTTCGGATAGTTCTGTATGCAGTTGATTCTAACTGTGTTGTCATTTCCACCGTAAGGCTCAACGCTACACAGTATCATAAAAGTTTTATTCCAGCTGTCACCACATTGTGGAATGATCTCTCTAATCAGGCAGTTGAATTGGTGGAACTTCAGAAGTTTTAATGTTGAACAAGCTGACAATAGTCTCTTTTCATAGTTTATATATGACTGATTTATTTAAACGTTATTACTGATAATACGATTTTTTTATATTCAGTACTCGTTACTCTTCATATCGTTTATTTAAATGAATATTTCCTTTCCTCACAGGGCTATTTTTCCCTGATGGAGCCCTTGGGTTGGTAGCATGCTGTTTTACCAAAAGGGTTGTAGCCTAGCTATTTAATAATAATAATAATAATAATAATAATAATAATAATGATAATAATAATAATAATAATACTAATAATAATAATAACTTGAATAAAACACCATGCTGTGTTTGAGGATCGTGTGTATTATAAATCCACAATTATATGCGTTGTATATTTAAAAATAGCATATAATTGTGGAATTTTAATACCCAAAATAATAATAATAATAATAATAATAATAATAATAATAATAATAATAATAATAATAATAGTAAAGTCATGACTAAAATCCCTATTTATTAAAGTAAACATTATTCAAGAAACCTGTAAACTTTCAACAAACAAACAATACAAGTCTCGCCTGACGAACGGAAAGGGCATCAACATACGAACTGAAAAGAAATTATGAATAAAAGATGATACTAACCTCCAGGTTTTAGAAATCGTGTCCATTTTAAAGAGCCGTGCATTAACCACAATGATAATCTATGGAGCTGAAGCAATGAAGGTCACCGGGAAAAACAAAATCGTATTGAAAAATAAGTTTCACGCGATTACCCTGAATGGACAGAGGTTCGTGATCCGCCTGAATAAAGGTGTGATAAATGCCATGCTATGTGAAATATGAGGGGGCATTGTGGCTGTCTTAAGTGTCATTCTATTTCCTATAGTAAATTCTAGTAAAGTGTTCAAAAGACTAGTTACTGTTTAACAAAGAAAGTTGTGTGTAATGTGAGCTGTGTTCGTAAATATATAATCATTTGTTCGTAATTGCTCACTAAAGGTCTTTTGAAATCTATTGAAGCATCCCTGGTCTGTTACGTCAATTCACTTGAGGTGGTTTTCTTTTCAGATTATGTGGGAAAAAAAGTTAGTGCTCCAATGTTTTTTTCAGGTCACCCATCTGTAATTCTCTTATATTTTATATCTATTTAGTTTTGAATAGCAATAATTAAGACACAAGTTTTTTTTTTTATTGTTTACATCAATTTTGACTTGGGAATTTTCAACGAAAAGTATGAAAATTTTCTGTAATTCTCTTACATTTCATATTTATTTAATTTTGAATACCACTAAGTAAGACACATGGGGTTTTTTTAATTGTTTACATCGATTTTCACTTGGAAATTTTCAACGCAGCTATTTTTACAAAACTATGAAAATTGCATTGTTTATTTGCAAGAATTCGATTAGAATGTAAACCCTACTAGTTTTTTTTTTTTTTTTTTTATTTTAGACATTCAAATATAACAGAGTCTACTTGTACAATAAGGAATAACATCCACACTAACCACGTAGAAACTCGTCTTTATATAGAAATTTATCATTCACCTTTATTAAGGTTTTATCTACGTAACTTTATAGACATTCTGCATAAGCTATCAAAAGGCTAACTATCGATTATTGTTCATTTAAGCAAAGAGAATTTTGTGGAATGGCATTGTTTACAGTGTCAAACATCAAGTGTAAACAGTTCATCTTTCTCTCAAATACGTCCATATGTATATATATATATATATATATATATATATATATATATATATATATATATATATATATATATATATATATATATATATATATATAGTGTGTGTGTGTGTGTGTGTATGTATGCATGTGCATTTGTTTGTGCGTGCGTGTGTATATGCGGGTAATTTGAGACGCAGTTTCAATAGAAAAGAGTAAAACAGGTAAAGCCATACGAACGTATAGATATGGTCACGAACAAAATAAGAATAAGCTTAGCAGTTACAAAAAAGGAGAGAATGTGAATATGATCTTCTTGGAGAATATAATAATAATTAATAGGGAAGTAAATTAATAAAGAACGGTTAATAAAACAATTGATGT
>NC_090740.1:27950169-28072669 GCF_036898095.1 Palaemon carinicauda
AGTTGGAAAAGCACGATGCTATAAGCCCAAGTGCTCCAACAGGGAAAAATGGCATTCCTAGTTAGACCTTTCTACCCGTGTTAGCACATTAAGTTTTAGATCCTTTTAATCCTGCTTCAGGTCGAACAACATTCCATAACCCAGTAAGATACCTATCATACTAGTAGGGACCCCTGTGAGAAAAGGATTTTTGCATAATAATGGAAATTATGCCTGTTTAGTTTTTGTTTTTCTGTTTAACCCCAATTGGTTGCATTTTAGTGAAAAGAATACTCAAAGCTAAAGTAATGGACTGTCATTCTTAGCCTATATCTAGTTTCAGTTGGAAATTCTGTACCTTAACACATTGTCCAGTTTTATTGAAATGTGACATTTTTATCATCATTATCTGAAGTAAGCTAGTGTAGCTTAGTTTTTCTTTAGAAATGAGAGCTTTAGTTTTTTATATATAAATTATTAAAATGGGAAGACTGTATTGTAAGTTTTATACTTGCATTTGTGATTTTTACAGTATTAATTCACAGTATTGAGAACCTGTTAGCATAAATTAACTTATTGCCCAAACATGGATTTTTCTGGTTATCATTATTATGGTTGCAAAAAATGTATTTTTCTCTTGGTTTCCTTACCCTCTTATCAAACAGTTCTAGGAGACTTGCGTTGGAAACCAGTGTTTGAAGTCTTTGAAAGTTATAATAGTCAGAATTACAATTAGGGCATCGTCTTGTTAAGGTTTTTATAGTTTATATAAGAAATATTTATTTTGATATTGTTACTGTTCTTAAGATATTTTAATTTGCCTTGTTTCCTTTTCTCTCTGGGCTATTTTCCCTGTTGGAGCCCCTGGGCACATAGCATCCTGCTTTTCGAACTAAGGTTGTAGGTTAGCAAGTAATAATGAAAATTATAATAATAGTGTTAAGATAGTCATAAATGAAGATTAGCAATAGGAAAATTTATGGTTCATTTGTGTGATTACTAGAAAATATAAACTAGGAAGATGAGTTAATGGCAGTTACTGCGATGCATCCTAATCCAACTTAAGTGAAATAAAGAATGCTTCTTAAACTAACCTTACGTAGTACACTTGCCAGACGCCCGACCTAACCTGTATACTGGTAAGAGAGATTCCAATTCATAACCCTCCTTTTCTGTTACGTAGCTTTGCATAATACTACTTGCCTTTAATTGATGTAGAGGATTACACTTTATATGAGTAGGAGGGATATTATGTCTTAATATTTTTGTTGGAATATTTTGGTGCATGCAGGGGAAATTCAGGTTGTCATTTATCCTTTGTCCTTTTCAAAACGACTTCCCTTTATTATGGCAAAGCAAAAACAATATGACTTGACTTAGACTGTATTATTAGGAACCACCACATAATTATTTCAAGGTTGTTGAAATTTCTCATAAGAATAGCAGTCAAGTATTAAGTCTCATTAAAAAAAAATCTATTACACGGTGCACTCAGATCCCCATGTGCTTCAAGCTCTCAAGACTTTACTAAGAATGTTTAATCTGTACAGTATTTGTGTATTTATAAACAAAATATTAGTCTAAGTTGATACTTTTCACACCATGTAAAGCCAGATTGGTCATCATTTGACCAATACAGTAAATGTAATTAATTTGTTGTTGGTAAGAAATGCTCATTGTAATTCATGGTCTATTTATTGATTATTGTTAATCAGACCACTTTGTCAAAATTCAAAGTTTTCATAGTCATGTGACAAAGTATGATTTGATGAAAACAGTACTTGGCATGATAAATGAAACTAGAAATTTCTCTTTAAACTAGTGTGTGACTGTCCCGTTCAAAAATAGGGTAAATTCTGAAAAATTGCCTCTAATTAAAAATATCCTAAATTGTAATAATTTTGTTCATTTATTATTTGTTTGAAATGCAATTTTACCAAGATACAGTAAAGGTATGATAGAAAAGAATTACATACTTTGTTTACAAAGGTTAACATATTTATCAAGGAGTATTCTAAAAGTTACATTTGATCTAAAGTGGTTCCATGTCCTTTATGTACATATTTACAATTATTTAAACAGAAATTACTTTTTGCATGAGATCAGTAATGAGTCTGCTAATAGTGTGAAAATTATAGGATATAGTATGAAATTAAAGATGCCTTTGTTCTTAAGCGACATATAAACCCTCGTCCTTTAATTAGGTATATTACTAAAGCACGAGCTAGAATTCACACTAAATCTGGATAACAAGCAGTTATCCAACTGGTAAGGGTACGGGGCGAGGAGCCCCACCCCTTCTCCATTCGAAGAGCCTTCACTTTTACTTCGGCCGCTGTCATGTATGCATGTACAGACAGCTCCTGTTAAACTTATTAATTTTTTCAATTTGTCTGAAAGTGAATGTTGGTTGTTAATTGTGGAATCGAAGCAAGAATGTCATTGTTGGTGTAGGGATGGAATCTGCAGCTGATTGGTCAAACTGACTGTAGATAAATGTTCCTTCTGTGCTTGAGGCCATGACTGTTTGCAAACATCCCTGATGCTGAATGTAGGTCATGGCCTCTGGTGCAGTGACGGACCGTTGGCCTGGGGAAGGAAGCGAGTGAGGCATTTGTGGGGGTTGGACTGGGTGACGCCCAAGAAAACATTTGCGGGTTCTTTTGTTGCTACTGTCTCCTCTTGGAATATGTCTGCTCATGTTGTCCCTTTGCATACGCATTTGATTGGTCGCAGAGGAGTACACTGCAGGGGTCTGGAGTCTTCGGATCTACATCAGCGAGTTTCGTGTTCACATGTGTGAGGAACTCCAAAAGTTAGCTACTCCTACAGAGGCTTGAAGTACTGGCCTCCTGGCCTTGACTGTTGGTCATTCTGCTGTTGACAAGTTGACATAAGGAAATAGTGGCTTCTTTAGGTTTTCAGTAAGGCTCTCCATTAGGTTTTCAGTAAGGCTCTCCATTACCTAAGGGAGTTGATGGCTGAAACATCTATTCCCTCCCTGGTACCCCCCGTGCTTACTCGTGTCTTGAGTGTTCCCATTGGTGAAGGGTTTGGTGGTTCCCCCCTTAGAACTAAATGATGGGTAAGATAATTTGGTATCTCCCTGTACGTCTGTTAATGTTCTGTTGTTGGGGTCATGGTTGGCCAAGGGAGGGGCTACCCCTGTCTCTGGGGTTCCTTGATTCTTGTCATGGTCCGAGTGATCCCAACCCCTCCTCCTGTGGCAGTTGCCCTAACAGTTTTGCCAGGGGATCTTAAGCTGTAGCCCTTCCTTAGTGACACTGGCTGTGCCTCCTTGCGGGGTCATGTGACTTTGTTAGTGTGTCTTCCTTTCTCCCTGTGACAGTGCGCTCTAGTGTTGTGCCTGTTGGAGCAATCCTAGTGGTTTTCCCCTCGTGGAAGTGTTCATCGATGGTCACGAACGCTTTGACTGCTCAACCTATACTGTAGAGCCAAGAATGAGAGCCAGAAGGTAGAAGGGTGCACTCTGTTTTTCCTCCGCCTTCTTGTCATACACGTCTTTGTTCTCCTACTCGGGTTGTGACACTTCTTCTAAGATGAAAAGGGTAGACTGAAGAATTCAGGGTAGACAGCTATAGTCTCAGAGATAGGACTCCTTGTGACACCATCCCGCTTTCAAGCAGAGCGCTCATCGCTTTGCGAGGCCAAGTTCCCACGACCTTGCGCCTAAGGTTTCAACTTTTTGTGAGGGAGAACCTGCTTCTCTACTGTGCGCAAGCGCACTGCAGTAGCCCAGACTTTTTGCCCCTTCGGGGAAAGGAAGGCTGCTTGTCTTTCACCTACATAGGAAAGGACGAGCAAGAGTCTCTCTCTCTCCATGACGGGTAGTTGGGGGACGTGCTAACCTCAATCTTGCGGATGAGGTTTGTGTACAGTTGGGCACCCAACCACCTAGCGACGTGGGCGGGCGAGCTTCTCTGCCTAATGTGGGTTTGTGCACTACCTCAATTATGCGTGCTGCTCACCATGGCGATTTTATTGGAAGAACTCTTCAGTTACCTGATGGTTCAGGAATACTCGGCAATTTGCCACTGTTGGCGCACTGATCAGCAATCTTGTTTTTGTGAAGGCATGAATCAAGGGATAATGGTAAGTTTTTGCACTATGAATTACCATCCCTCGAGCTTGTCTGAAATGCAGGATACAGTGGAACCTCTACATACGAATTTAATCCGTTCCAGAACCAACTTCGGATGTAGAAATTGATCGGATGTCGAAACGAATTTTCCCATAAGAATACATTGAAATAGAATTAATCCGTGGTTGAGCCCAAAAACCTATGATAACTTCTTAATAAACTACTACACATAACTTTCCCATGAGAATAATGAACACTAAATTAGATAATAGTCATGTAAATAAGAAGAATAGACATGTAAATAAGAAGAATTAGCAAAAAATGATAAATAAGAAACGGGTTTTTCGCGTCACTTTACCTTAGAAACTCCAGCGCAGGTGTTGTTCGTCTTCGCTACGCAGAGAGGAGAGAGGAGACGGACGGACGGCGAGGAGGTAGAGAGGTTAACTACGATAAATGTAACACTACCGTAACTTATTCTAACTTACACTAAGTGAACTTTAACATAACTTAGCTTATTTTTTTTTTATTTTTATATTTTATATTTTTTTTACATTTTCTTTTTTTCTTTTTGATGATTACGTAATTTTAATCACTATCACTTACATTTAAAATTGACTGAATTTCTTTTGCTTCACTCTTTTCCGTTTTCTGTGTTTCACTTTCTTCCTCTTCACTCTTTGCCGTTTTCTTCGGTTCACTTACATCCTCTTCATCGCGAGTTCGCTTCGCAGTTTTTTTAAAGAAAGCATCGATAGATAATTGCTTCGTACGGCTTTTCAGAATGTTTCGAAAGTGCGTTAGGCAAACATCATCGAATTGAGAAACTACACGACAAACCTGCAATTTCTTTGGATGGTATTTGTCGATGAAGTCGACCACGTCTTGATATTTTCCTAACACCTCTTTTATTTGCGCTGAACCTAACACATGTTCTACCTCCTCGCTCTCTTCCTCGTCATCACTCATGTGCTCCGACATAGCATGGAGTTCCTTGAGCTCATCCGTCGTCAGTTCGTCGTGATGTTCGGCGACGAGTTCCGTAACGTCATCTGCGTCGACCTCCAGACCCATGGACTTGCCAAGGGAGACGATTTCCTCTACGGCTTCTGCTGCACCGACCACGGGATCAGGTTCGGGGTCAAAACCCTCGAAATCTCGGGGAGAAACTGCATCAGGCCACAGCTTCTTCCATGCAGAATTGAGGGTCCGTCGAGTTAATCCCACCCAAGCCTGATCAATGATCTTTAAGCAGTGCACGATATTGAAGTGGCCCCTCCAAAATTCACGCAAAGTTAAGTTGGTGCTTTGCGTGACATTAAAGCACTGCTTGAATAAGTGCTTGGTGTACAGCTTCTTAAAATTAGAGATGACTTGCTGGTCCATGGGCTGGAGGATAGAGGTGGTATTTGGTGGAAGATACAGCACCTTTATGAACTTGAATTCATCGAAGATATCATCTTCAAGTCCGGGGGGGTGAGCGGGTGCATTGTCAAGGCATAGCAGGCACTTTAAAGGCAATTTCTGCTCATGAAGATACTTCTTCACAGAAGGACCGAAAACTTGGTTTACCCATTGCACAAAGAATTGCCTAGTGACCCAGGCCTTCGAGTTGGATCGCCAGAAAACATGAAGCTGATCCTTATCGACGTTGTGTGCTTTAAAGGCCCTAGGGTTCTCCGAATGGTAAACAAGCAAGGGCTTGACTTTAAAGTCCCCGCTAGCGTTGGCACATAGAGCAAGAGTCAACCGATCCTTCATTGGCTTATGCCCAGGCAATATCTTCTCTTCAGCAGTGATGTAGGTTCGACTCGGCATCTTCTTCCAAAACAGCCCGGTTTCATCACAATTGAACACCTGCTGCTCTACGTAGCCTTCTTCCTTTACGATATTTTCGAATTTCTTAACAAAGTCAGTTGCAGCCTTTGTGTCCGCACTAGCAGCCTCTCCGTGGCGAACAACTGAATGAATCCCGGACCGTTTCTTAAATTTCTCGAACCAGCCACGAGATGCCTTGAAATCATCTGAGGAAGGCTCGGTTGAACTCTCCCCAGCATCACCCACAGAGCTTTCCTCCTTCAAGTCCGTAAAGATGGCGTGCGCCTTCTCGCAGATAACGGTTTCGGTGATGGTGTCGCCAACGATCTCTCTATCCTTAATCCACACTAGTAGAAGTCGTTCCATCTCTTCTATGATAGGGGTACGGCGTTTGGAAATTATAGTGATCCCCTTAGAAGGTTTCACTGCTTTAATAGCTTCCTTCTGTTTAAGGATTGTCGAGATCGTCGACATATTACGGCCATACTGTTTAGCAAGTTCACTCACGCGGATGCCACGCTCATGTTTTTCAATAATTTCCTGCTTAATTTCTATAGAAAGCATTTCCTTCTTCCTTTTCTCACCACTACCACTACCACTGGCAAAACTAAGCCTTTTTGGACCCATGATTTACGTAAATTATCGTTAATGGATGCACGTAAAAAATCACGATTAATTCACAGTTAATATCACAACGCAAAGAGCACAACCGCACGAAGCCGACGAGAACAGAGGACTGACCCAAGCCGCGCTAATTGAGCGTCCCTCCGAGGTCGATGTGCTGCCTTCTATCGGCGGAAATAAAAAACACTTCAGGCGCTATGAGCACCGACTACGCGTACGAGTATTGTTTACTTCGGGTGTCGAAAAAAACATTCGGGTGTAGAGTCGGAACGTGTTCGAATTGTACTTCGCGTGTCGAAAAATTCGGATACAACCGGTACGACGAAAATTGCTACTTCGTGTGTCGAAATAAAATTCGGGTGTAGAGTCAAAAATTTGCTCGAATTTTACTTCGGATGTTGGAAAATTCGGATGTAGATACGATCGGATGTAGAGGTTCCACTGTAACATGATGAACTACAGGAACCTCTCTCAAAGGGGGAGTATTTCTGTTCTGCTAGAGATTACTTCTTGCTGAAAAAGTGAGAGCGTTTGGTGGCCATCCCCTGTATTCTGCTGGAGTGATGCATCAGTGGCTCTGCTACTTGCATCCATGATCAGTGTAAGTGACTTATGACAGAGAGAAAATACTAGTGTTGCTCTAGAAATAAGGGGTCTTTTGGCTTCTTGTAATGCCTTTTCTTGCTTATCAGACCAGCATATTGTTTATGGGTTTTTCTTTTAAGCATCCGTATAAAGGAGACATAAATCTAGCCAGGCTGGATATGAAAAGGTGATAGTAATTGATCATGCCAGAAAACTCTTGCAGTGCTTTAATATTCTGGTCTTGGGAAATCGGCAATGGGCTTAACACCTTTGAGACTTAATCAGTGACCAAGAAATTCTTTTGTATTTTTTGCCTATTCACGCTTATCTAGTCGGACAATTAACCTGTTTTCTTTGAGTACCTTGAGGACCTGTTTTACATCCTTGATGTTCTGTTTATTGTAAATTACTGCAATACCGATAGGATAACTGAATATACTAAACGCCTTTACTGGATACCATAAACTCATTACTTACTTTCTTACTAAAGTGCCATGTCCTGGATGTTTGTGCTCTTAAGCCTCCACCGCTCCCTGTCTCTAGCCAGTTGTATCACTTGATTTGGTGATACAAGCCCACCAGAATACTGTCCATGTATTTTGTCTTCTGCCTCCCCTTCTATCCTCCCAGTGCTTTATTTTTTTTGTATGTCATGCCCAACAAAATTAGGTTGTCTCTTTATATGTTTTACAATTGCTCTTTGCACTCCAAGTCTTGCAATTACCTCCTCATTATTTACTCTGTCCATCCAGGATATTCTGAGCATCCTCCTGTAAAACCACATCTCTTCTGCATTTAGCTTATTTTTCAGTGCTCTTGTTATTGTTCAGCCCTGACCTATACATAAGGGTGGACCACAAATATGTTTTTGTACCAATTCTATTATTTGATAGTCTATTTTTCATGTTTTTGAAGGGATTTTTGGTTATCAGGATTCTCTTCTTTATTTCTCGTTTGTTCCGTAACTGACATACAAACCACGCTATTTAATAGGGGTTATTACTTTCGGCGTAGCTGAAATGACGAGCCATTAGAATTTTAACGAGGGTTTACTACCCCACCGCTAGTGTGCTTGAGCTCACTTTGCTGTTGGCTTGGGTGGTAGTCGGACGTGTCCGCTCTCACCCTCGCCTCTCTGACAGCCATTAATGTCTCTCTGCTTTTTCTCCTACAGGTTTGTGTGCGAAGTTGGCCTCTGCGAAAATGTGCAATTGTCCTGGATTTCCCCGACCGCCCTTGTGGTACATTTATGTTGGCGGTTGAGACGGACCCTCACACCCTTTGTCCTTACTGTAGGGGCCAACGGTTTGATAGTAGTAATAAGTGTGGTGAGAGTAGGGAGTGGTCTACCTCCAAGTGGGAGAGGTTTTCTCGGCGATGGAAGAAGTCCAGGCGGGATATTTCTCCTTCGAAGATTTCTTTGAAAGGAGAAAATCCCAAGGACTCTTCTTCCGTTGCCCAAACCTCCTCCAAAGCTCCCACTCGATCGGTTTCTTCCGAGAGACTGTCGAGGGGTAGCGTAGACCGTGGTTCTGTCTCCCGATCTTGGGATTCGAGAGATGGCGTTGCCTCCCCTAGCGAGGCAGCTCCACCTCTTCCCCCTGGGGAGGATTCAAATGTTGATGTCAATGTAACTGATTTATTCCAGCTTTGGTCTTCCTTGGGGCTCGAAGGTTCGCCCTCCAAGGAAGCCATGTTTGACATCATCCGGTTGGGTGCCACTGTCAAGCAATCGCCGACTTTGGCAGAGGTTGATCCTCTGTCTATCGTCGACGTTGTGGTGGCAGAGGTATCCGATACGGTATCTCCTACCTCTGCAACTTTTCAACCTGCTGTAGCTGAAGGCTTAGTTTCTTCCTCTGCTCAACCTTCGAGGGAGGAACTAAGTCCAACAGTCTCTCCTACCGGTAATTCTCCCCCTCGGGGGAGTTCACTCACAGAAACTCCTCTTCGGAGGACTGCTGATGGTCAGCTTGCTGACCCAACGGCCCCCAGAGGGCACATACGTCTTAAAGCTCGCCTTCCTCTTTGCCGGAGAGGCCTTCCTTCACCTCATAAGGGTGTGAGGAGGCGCCTCTTTGGTTCAACATCATCGTCGCAGTCCGCCGCAGAGGAGCGTCGTCACCGATCTCCGACTGTTCCTGCTACAACCCTGCACCTCTCTGCGGATCGTTCGCGATCCCCTTCGGTGGAAGGTTGTCCTGACAAAGGGCACGCCGACCTTCCACCCGTCAGACCTGCTGACCTGCCGTCGCCGTTCCTGGCTGCTGATGTGCTGTGGGCGCCAACTAAACCTGTTTTTATAAAACAGGCAATGGTCCCTTCGGGGCAACAAGGGCGTACGCGCAAATTAGCGCACACGTCCCTTACGCTCCATGCCAAGCATGAGCGCCAACGTTCTCCTAACCTTATTGAGGTTTTGGAGATAGCGCGTCAGCGAGTCAGCGCTCTCCTGCTACTGCTGATGTAGCGCGCCAGCGCTCACCTGTGCTCACCGGCTGCCGACGTTCCTGATAAAGTGCGTCAGTGCTTACCTGCTCGCTAGCGCGCACCTGTTGCCGATGTTCCTGTTAAAGCGCCAGCGCTCACCTGCGCGCCAGTGTTCACCTGCGCGCCAGCGCTCACCTGATCGCCAGCATGCCATGGCGCGCCCTCAACCTACTGCGCGCCATGCGCGCCAACGTTCTCCTGCGCGCCAGCGCTCACCAACGCGCCAGCGCTCTCCTGCGCGCCAGCACTCGCCTGTGTGCCAGCGCTCGCCTGCGCGCCAGCACTCGCCTGTGTGCCAGCGCTCGCCTGCGCGCCCACGATCTTTGGATCTGGGTGCAGTAGGGAAGTTTAAGGCTTCCCCTGCCTTCACTTGCGCGCCATCCCTCGCCAGCGCGCAATCGCTCGCAGTCACCTACACACGCCCACGAGGATGCGCACCCACGCCCATCTCCCACAGCAGTGATGCATCGCCAGCCTGATGTGCGCCCACAAGAAGACGCAGGATCCAGCTAGATATCTCTCCTGCGCACGCGCACCCAACATCATCTAGAGCGCACGATCCCTCGCCCACACGGGCTCTTCATCCTGATCCTGCGCACCCTCTGATGTCTCCTGCGCACGCTCCTACGCTCCATCGCTCACCCACGCGCCCGTGCGCACCCTCGCAATCGCCCGTGTGCGCGCACATCAGCTATCGCCCGCGTGGGCCTACAGTCTCCCGTGCGCGACCCCGGGTATTCCCCATCGCGCGATTGTCAATATCCTCCCACATGCGAGGCTGTAGGACAATGCCCGGCAAGGTCGCCATCGCCATATTCCCCCCCACGCAAGCGCAGAACAGCGCGCTCGCCGGTAGGGGGGAAGGTTCCAGAAAGGTCCAGGGACATTTCTTCTTTGTCATCTTTTTCTTTGCAGGCGAACCCCCCTTTGGAAACTCCTCACAGGGATCGGTCGATCCCTGTCCCTCCAGTGGGAGTGTCTGACAGCGCAGCTGTCAGCCAGCAGCCTTGGTTTGGGGCCCTGATCAGAGCGGTCATGCAGGCTTTTAAGCCTGTTCTCTCTGACCTGGGCCACAAATCCTTGGCGACATCTACTCCCCTGAAGAGAAAAAGAGGAGTTTTGGACGCGGTGACTTCTCCGAGGACTAAGCTGTCTCCTCGTAAGCCTTCGAGGCAGGCCCCCTCCCCCCCAGACTTTTTCTCCCTCCCCTTCGGACGAGGATATCCTGTCCTGGGGAGTTATGTGAGGCGAGGCGTTCCCCCATCGCACCAATGAGGGAAACCCCACCTCGCGCTAGAAAGTCTTCTCGGGTAGGGGCGGAGAAGAGCCTACCTCCGTTGTTGTTGGAGTCCTGCATCCCTCCCAGGAGGGAGTCGAAGGACTCCAAGACAGTACCAAAGTCCTCGTCTAGACTTAGATCGGAGCCAGCCAGTCACTCGGAGAACGTCCGCGAGTCTCCCCAAAAAGAGCCTTTGGGGACAGGAGACTTCGCTGCTAGTCCTTCAGGAGGAGAGCTGCAGGAGTCAGAACATGCGTTTTGGCAGGTTCTGACCCTTATGAGGACTCAATGGGTTTGCTGACCCAGAGATTCCTCCTCGAGAGGGCAAAGACACGGTCTTGGACCGAGTGTTTGGGACTCAAAAACCCTCTAAGGCCAGTGCAGCTTTGCCCTGGTCTTAAGGGGTTAAGAGTGCCAGGGACAAGATCGCAGTCCAGCTCTCCGAGCTAGCCTCCTCCAGCCGATCCAGTGCCGGCAACAAGTTTCTCCCACCTCCTTGTGTACAGCAGAGGAGGTATTTCGAGATCTTAGAGGAGTCTTGTTTAGCTCTTCCCTTTCACCATTCATTGGAAGAGCTTACTAGGGGAGTCCCTCTTGAGAGACTCTCCAACCGGCAGGTCTCATTTCCGGCAACTGAGATCCTTAATCAGGAGAAGGTTGCGAAGTGTGCCATGCAGGCCACTTCGTGGCTGGATATTTGGTTAGGGACCTTAGGTATCCTGATACGTTCGGAGGATTTATCCAAAGAACGTACCTGGAAAGCTATGGAGACCTTTTTACTCTCAGGCACTTGCACGATCGAGTTTCTGGGCCACCAAGTCTCGAATTTGTGGGCAAACACCATCCTGAAACGTCGGGATGTCGTGTCTGAGAGGTTCCATCAAAAGGTCCCTAGCACCGAGATCAGCATCAGCAGGCTTAGACATTCTTCCGTGATGGGAACGAACCTGTTTGAGCCCTATAAACCTCAAGCACCCCAGCAGCCCCGTCCTACCAAGACCACGAAACCGACAACGGCAGCGAAGACAGTGGTGTCTAAGCCATGGCAAGAAGTCCTCCAGGGGAGGGAAGAATCCTAGAGGGAGCAGCCGAGGCCGCAAACGCTAGGATTGGCAATCCCCCTGCATGTACACCAGTGGGGGGGATGCCTTCAAAGTTGCGCAGACAGGTGGCAGCAACTCGGGGCCGATTCCTGGATGATTTCCGTAATCAGTCGGGGATATCGCGTCCCGTTCACAACATCTCTACCTCCCCTGACGACGAATCCAGTGTCATTGAGCTCCCTTGCCATGGGTTCAGCAAGGGGGCAGGCCCTTCGGGCAGAAGTCCAGACCATGTTGATGAAGGGCGCTCTCCAGGAGGTCGTCGACGGGTCCCCAGGCTTCTTCAGTCGACTCCTTCTTGTAAAGAAGGCGTCTGGAGGCTGGAGACCAGTCATCGACCTCTCGGCTCTGAACAAGTTAGTCAAACAAACTCCGTTCAGCATGGAGACCGCAAACACGGTCAGTCTTGCATTGAAGCCGCAAGACTTCATGTGTATACTGGATCTGAAGGACATGTACTGTACTTCCAGATCCCAATCCGTCCGTCTTCAAGGAAGTACTTAAGATTCAGCCTAGACAACAAGGAGTACCAGTTCAAGGTGCTGTGTTTCGGTCTCTCCACAGCACCACAGGTTTTCACTAGAGTGTTCACCCTAATATCGTCGTGGGCACACTGGATCGGCATCCGTCTCCTCCGTTATATGGACGACTGGCTAATCCTAGCAGCCTCGGAGTCATCCCTTCTTCGACACCGAGACAAACTTCTGGGACTTTGCCAGGATCTGGGGATCATGGTAAATCTCGAGAAGTCCTCTCTGCTTCCCACTCAAAGACTGGTATACCTAGGCATGATATAGACACCAATCTCCACAAAGCCTTCCCATCAGACGACAGGATAGCAAGGCTGAGGAAGGTCGCAAGCCCTTTTCTCAGACGAGAAGAGCTTCCAGCCCAATCGTGGTTACGTCTCCTCGGTCACCTCTCCTCTTTGGCTCATCTAGTTCCCAACGGTCGCCTCAGGATGAGATCCATCCAGTGGCAACTCAAGTCTCGGTGGAATGAAGGTTACGATTCCCCGGACGTCATGATCCCTATGGGACCCGCGGAACAGACGGACCTCCAGTGGTGGGTGACAGACGAGAACCTACAAAGAGGAGCGGACCTTCTCGTCCTCCCCCCAGATTTGATGCTGTTTTCGGACGCCTCAAAGGAAGGGTGGGGGGCCCATGTTCTACACCACTGGCCTCAAGCCTGTGGTCAGAATCAGAAAAGTGCCTCCATATAAATCTTCTAGAGATGAAGGCCATTTTCTTGGCCCTTCAGCAGTTCCAACAATAACTGGCGGGTCACTCTGTGGTGGTGATGAGCGACAACACCACAGTAGTGGCTTACATCAACAAGCAAGGAGGTACCTTTTTGAAGCAGCTATCCCATCTTACAGTAGAGATACTGAGGTGGACCGAAGTCCACTCGATTCCACTATCGGCACGCTTCATTCCAGGCAAGAGGAATGTGCTCGCCGACAATCTGAGGAGAGCGTCTCGGATAGTGGGTACCGAGTGGTCTTTGGATTATCTAGTAGCCAACAAAGTCCTGACTTTGTGGGGTTCCCCGACTGTGGATCTGTTCACGACAGCTTTGAACTTCAAGCTTCCACTATACTGCTCCCCAGTCCCGGATCCCAAGGCGCTCTGGCAAGATGCCTTCCAACAACGGTGGGACAACATCGACGTGTACGCCTTTCCCCCGTTCTGTCTGATGAGGAGGATACTCAACAAGACCAGAATATCGGTCAATCTTTCAATGACCCTCATAGCTCCGCTATGGCATCACGCGGAATGGTTTCCGGACCACCCTTCCTATTGGGTGAGTCACCCCTATTAAATAGCGTGGTTTGTATGTCAGATATGGAACAAATGACAAATTCGTAGATAATTTGTATTTTTCCTAACTATACAAACCTTAGCTATTTAAACTTGCCCGCCAGCCCTATCCCCCTTGAAGTCCTACCTCCAAGCAAAGTGAGCTCAAGCACAGGTATGTGTGTGTGTGTGTGTGTGAGGGGGGGGGGGTAGCAAGGTACCCTCCCTACCCCCCGCTAACTAGCGGTGGGGTAGTAAACCCTCGTTAAAATTCTGATGGCTCGTCATTTCAGCTACGCCGAAAGTAATAGCCCCTATTAAATAGCTAAGGTTTGTATAGTTAGGAAAAATGCAAATTATCTACGAATTTATCATATTGATCTACCATCCTGAATCGTTTTACTACCCAGGTAAACAAACTTGTTTGATTGCTGCATATTCAAAGTTCTGTGGCCTTTGATGCAAATACCACTTCAGTTTTTCTTGTATATATTCTGAGTCCCATTAATTAACTTTCTCTTTTCACTGTATCCAGAAGTCATCGTAATTTTTCTGGCAGTGTCAGCATTGATCACTCTCATATGTAATGATTCCTGTGTCTTCTGCATAAAAAATGTTATTTATATTGACTCCTCTAATACTAATCCCTTCCTCGTCAAATATGGTTCTCAAGGTAATTTCCTTATATATCGCAAATAGATTTGTGGACAAAGCACATCCTTGGTGCACTCCTCTTTCTATTTCTATTCATGGTGTCAGGTTGTTACTGTTATTGATTGCTACCAGCTGACTCCAGTGTAAATTGGTAATGAGACTGTTGTCCTTGTCATCTAGGTTTAATCTTTGTAGGATTTTCATTAGATCTGTGTGCCTCACTTTATCGAATCCTTTTTAATTATCATTAAAACACATCTAGCTATCTTTTAGCATTTCAAATTTTCATTAGATATTTGTATTATCATTCCTATGATGAAAGTAGCATTTCTAGTGCCTTTCCCCTAGATAAAACTATACTGTTCTGCAATGTTTGGTTTTAATTTTTGTTTGTTCCAACACGAAGTACTTACCTGGAACTACTTTCTTAGGAGTATCTGGGATCTCCTCCCATCCGACCAGAGTTTTGTGTAGTTTACCCTAAAACCATTTTCTATGAGGGGTAACCTCAGGCGGAGTGAAACGCGCCCTGAGGCTAACCCCGGGTCAGAGAGCATGCCTGCTCAGCCCTCCCGTAGGGGATCAGCCTCGACCCAAGCCGCCTATAGGCCGTCGTTCGCGGCGTCCTGAAGAGGGAGCTCAGGCCGCTCCTCAAGGAGAAGATAGGGAGAGAGGCCCCCTACTCCTGCCGAAGCCTCAGGTGGGGGGATGCCTCAAACGTTCTTGGCACGCATGGGAAGAACACGGAGCAGACCCGTGGACTGTGACAGTACTGAAGGAAGGGGACAGGTTCCCCTTCCTAGTGGACCCTCCACCTCTGATGCCAGACCAGCAGGTGGAGTGGCTAGCCCCCAAGGATCCCTTGAAGCAGACAGCTCTGCAGGGAGAGGTCTCAGCGATGTTGGCAAAAAGGGCAATGAAACCTGTCCAGGACCCAGGTCCGGGGTTCTACAGCAGGCTGCTCCTGGTGGAGAAAGCGACAGGAGGATGGAGACCGATCATAGACCTCTCAGCCCTCAACAAGTTCGTCTGCAAGACCGACTTCAAAATGGACACTCCGAAATCAGTCTTGGCGTCCTTGAGAGAAGGGGACTTCATGTTGTCAGTAGATCTCAAGGATGCTTACTTCCAAATCCCGGTTCATCCCTCCAGCAGGAAGTACCGACGAGTAAAATGGGAGAACCAGACGTTGCAGTTCAAGACCCTCTGCTTCGGGCTGTCCACTGCCCCCCCAAGTCTTCACAAGGGTCTTCACAACGGTCTCAGTCTGGGCACACGAACAGGGCATTCGCCTGATTCGTTACCTGGACGACTGGTTGTTACTTTCAGCCTCAGAGGAAGTACTGAAGGAGCAAGGCGCGATGTTGCTGCAGTTCTGCAACGTTCTGGGGATCACCATCAACCTAAAGAAGTCCCAATTGATACCCTCCACCAGGACGACCTACCTCTGAATGGTTCTGGATTCCCGGTTAGTGAAAGCTTTCCCCTCCGCGGACAGACAGGACAACTTAGACCAGGTCCTCCGCCCCTTCCTGACGGACCAACCCAGGAGAGCGAAGCACTGGCAGAGACTGATAGGCCACCTTGTGTCGTTGGAGAAACTGGTCCCCCAGGGCAGGTTAAAGCTCAGGGACGTCCAGTGGAACCTAAAGGAAAGGTGGAACCAAACGGATTCCCCCACAGAGTGGTCCCGGGGTTCCCGAAGACGAAACGGGTCCTAGAATGGTGGAACTGCAGGACGAACACCCTCAAAGGGATGCCCTATGCAGCCGACCCTCCGGAGATGCTTCTCTTCATGGACACATCAAAGGAGGGGTGGGGTGCCCATCACATAGGGAAATCAGCAAGAGGGAACTGGACAGCCCTAGAGAAGACCCAGCAAAAACGTACTAGAGATGAGGGCAGTACAAAAAGCGTGCCAGGAGTGCGTACACCTACTCCGGGGAAACACCGTGGCGTTGATGTGCGTGCGACAACGCCACGGTGGTAGCTTACATAAAGAAACAGGGAGGC
Organism: Palaemon carinicauda; assembly: GCF_036898095.1. Lineage (NCBI taxonomy): Eukaryota > Metazoa > Arthropoda > Malacostraca > Decapoda > Palaemonidae > Palaemon > Palaemon carinicauda. Next base: position 27,966,619 of record NC_090740.1, read on the forward strand.
CTAAGGTCGAAGGAGCTGTGCGTCCTCACGTTACAACTTCTGGAATGGGCCGAAGTGGAGCAGATCAGAATCTCAGCGAGGTTCATTCCAGGAAAAAGGAACGCCCTCGCCGACGGCCTCAGCAGGATGGGGCAAGTGGTAGGGTCCGAATGGTCTCTGCACCCGGAAGTAGCCAGGACCGTCATTCAGAAATGGGGTTCTCCGGTGATGGACCTCTTCGCAACAAGGCTGAACACGCAGCTCCCCGTGTTCTGTTCTCCTGTACCAGACCCAAAAGCGGCGTTCGAGGACGCCTTCCAACATCCTTGGGACAATCTCGACGTGTACGCTTTTCCCCCCTTCGGGATGCTCAGGCAGGTCCTCATTAGAGTAAGAAGGACGGACAACCTATAGATGACTTTGGTAGCGCCCTGGTGGCCGGAGAGAGAATGGTTCGTGGACCTAAGGGAGTTAGCACAACAACCGCCCTGGCCCCTTCCGGACAGGCCAGACCTTCTCCGGCAACCACACTTCCAAAGATTCCACGAGAATCCTCGGTCCCTTTGCCTTCACGCGTGGAGGTTATCGAGCGTCTCCTGAGGAGGGAAGACTATTCGTCGAGTACAGCAACGAGGATGTCGGGCTACCTGAGACGGTCATCGACAGCTGTCTACCAGGCTAAGTGAGCCACCTTTACCAAATGGTGCGCCGCTAGGGACATCAGGCCCCTGAAGGCCTCCATCCCGCAAGTAGCGGACTTCCTAGTTTACCTCAGGGACGTGGTCAATATGTCCATCCCAGCCATCAAGGGAGTCCGCGCTGCTCTGGGCCAAGTTTTTCTCCTGAAAGGCATAGACCTGGGTAACTCCAGACATATCTCAATGCTCATTAAGAGTTTTGAGCAATCATGCCCCCCGCAAGCTGTGAAGGTGCCACAATGGGACGTGGCAAGGGTCCTGAAAATGTTATCCGAACCCCCGTTCGAACCCCTGAAAAACATCGTGGGCAAGGATCTCACTCTCAAGACGGATTTCTTGCTGGCGTTAGCGTCAGCTAAACGGGTAGGCGAGATTCATGGTCTGTCCTACGAAGTGGCTCACTCTAAAGGTTGGCGAGAAGTCATGTTCAAGTTCGTCCCTATCTTCGTAGCTAAGACCCAGTACCCTGCCATGTGGGACCCCAGATTTGAAGGTTTCTCAATTCCGGCAATCCTCCGGTCGGACGACGTGAAGGATTTGCGCCTTTGCTCCGTCAGGGCAGTGAGGAAATACTTGGAAAGGACAGCAAAACTCCGGCCCGGGATCAAAAGGCTTTTTGTTTCCACAGGCCTCGTGAAGAAGCCAGTCTCGAAGAATACCATCTCCTTCTGGTTGCGGCAGGTCATCATCAGGGCCTACAGTAAGGCAGGAATCCCCCTGCCGGGGAAGCCCAGGCCCCATGACATTAGGGGCATGAGTACTACATTGGTTTTCGAGAAGAATATGGCAGTGGGCCAGATCCTAAGGGCAGGCACCTGGGCCAACCAGTCTACCTTCACGGCTCACTATTTGAAGGACTATTCAAGAAGATCCCTGGACGGGTTCTTGATAGGTACCGTCGTTTCCGCGCTCCAAAAGGTTTAAAGGCATAGCCTCAGTGATAACCGAGGGTAACAAGCACAAGAGACACAGGTTCATTCCTTAAACCCCCTTGTACCTTCTTTCCCTTTTTCCGCTTCAAGTGGGCTCTGAGAGGGCCCTGAGCCAGAGACGAGTACCTCAACGAGGGGAAGACATGTTCCCTAGGATTTCTTGCACAGGTGAGTTTCTTAGACACTAAGATGGGTTTTTGTGTAGTTTCCTCTCGATCGATTTTCTATGGGGTCAACACGACCTAGCCTCCTTTCTAGGTCTCTGGATTTTCCAAAAGCACGGTCTCAAGAACTTTGTGGGGCCACGCCCACCTCCTAAAGTATAAGTCTTCTAAGAAAGTAGTTCGAGGTAAGTACTTCGTGTTGGAACAAATCACAAATTTTAGGTAATTTGTATTTTTCCTAACAGTACATACATCGAACTACTTTCGGGTAATGGCCCACTCTGCCATCCCCGAGTGTCCCCTGGTATCCTTAGAGACCTTAGCTATCAAGAACTTACTGGAGGTCGAGACCTGAGCAGGCATGCTCTCTGACCCGGGGTTAGCCTCAGGGCGCGTATCACTCCGCCTGAGGTTACCATTCATAGAAAATGGGTTTAGGGTAAACTACACAAAACTCTGGTCGGATGGGAGGAGATCCCAGATACTCCTAAGAAAGTAGTTCGAGGTAAGTACTGTTAGGAAAAATACAAATTACCTAAAATTTGTGATTTTTAAATATAAGACTTACCCGTTAGTTATATATAAAGCTTACGTCTCTGACGTCACGGCAGAAAATTGAAAACTCGCGCCAATCGCCAATTGGATAGCCAGGTGTACCACGTGAATTCTGCTATCGTCAATATTGATCTTATTTTGGTGAAGTACAAAACTTTGGTTGTTGACTCACGCTTGTTTTTTATCTCGCTTTTGGATATTCTTTAATTCGAATGGATTTAGAAAATTTTTGACCCTTGCTTATCTGATTTCCCTTTAATTTTTCAAAATGGCCACCCCCCTATAACTTTTAGTTGTTCCTTAACTGAATACAAACCACACTATTTACATAGGGTAATTACTTCGGCGCAGCCGATGACGAGCCATAAAGTTTTAACGAAGGTTTCCTGCCTCACCGCTAGTGCGCGGGGGGGGGGGGGGGGGGGTAGCTTGTTACCCCTCCACCCTCTCACACACCGGTGATTCGGCCACTTTACTTTTGGCTCGGAGAGACGACAGACCTGTCAGCGCTCTCCTCTCTTTGACTGCCATAATTTTTTGTTTGCTTTTTCTTTCAGTGTTTGTGTGTGAAGTTGGCCTCTGTTATCATCATGCGCACTTGCCCTGGTCTTTCCGGCCGCCCTTGTGGAACCTTTATGTCGGCCGTGGAGACGGATCCACACTCCTTATGCCCGCAGTGTAGGGGCCAACGGTGTGATAATGCTAATTTGTGTTTTGAGTGTAGGGAGTGGCCTACCTCCCAGTGGGAGAGGTTTGCCCGGCGACGTAAGAAGAAGGCTAAACGTGATCGTTCTCCTTCCGAAAGTTCTCGGGGGCGAGAAAATCCTAGGTCTTTTTCTCCCGCCGTCCATTTCTCCTCCGAAGCTCCCGCTCGGGCGGCCTCTTCCGAGGGGCCGGCGAACGGTAGCGTAGACCGTAATATTGATATTGATATTGACCGATCCCGTGGTAAGGGAGAGGCCGCTGCCTACCATAGCGAGGCGGCTGCCCCTCCCCACTCGGAGGAGGTAGTTATGTCTAACAAGGATCTTTTTCAGCTTTGGGCTTCCTTGGGGCTACAGGGTTTGCCCTCCAGGGCAGCCTTGTTTGACATGGTCAAACGGGGTGCGGCCGCCGAACAATCGTCAACTACAGCGAAAATAGATCCTCTGTCTGTAGTTGACGTAGTTGTTTCGGAAACATCCCATGGATCTGTCCAAACACCTGTTGTGACTGAGGTAGCTGAAGGCTCTGTCTCTCCTTCCGAACACACTTCGAGGGAGGAGCAGAGTCCTACGGTCTCTCCTTCCACTGAGATACCCTCTCGAGGGAGTTCTCTGGTAGAGACGCCTCTTCGGAGGCCCTTCGATGGTCAGCTTGCTGATCCCACGGCCCCTCGTGGGCGTATAAGGCGGAAGGCTCGCCCTCCCCTTTGCCGTAGAGGTCTTCCTTCTCCCTTTAAGGGGGTTAGGAGGCGCCTCTTTGGCTCGTCGTCCCCACAATCCTCTGCGGAGGAGACGACTCACCGCTCTCCTGTCCTGCCAGCTACCGCCCTAGACCTCTCCGGGGATCGTTCGCGCTCCCCTTTGGAGGAGGGTCGTCCGTCGGGACAAGGGTCTCCTCAACCATCTACTTCGAAGGCTGCTGATGCGCTTTACGCGGCCCCTGAGTCTGCCATTGCGCAGTCTCCTGGCCCTTCGGGGTCTCAGGGACTTGAGCGCAAAACTGCGCCTCTTGTCTCTAAGCGTAAGGCTCTGCCTGCGCCCGTTGCTGTTGTTCCTGTTGTTGCTGAGAAAGCGCTTCGGCGCTCACCTGTAGGCGTTCGCTCCGCTGATCCTGTTACGCGCCAGGGTTCCCCTGCGCGCCCACACCCACCGTCAACTGTTCCAGATGCAGTGGGCAAGCGCTCGAAGGCGCCCGCACGCCCACCTTTACCAGCACTTCCACTCCCCCCAGTTCCTGTTACATCGCGCGCGATTCCAAAGGTGCCTGAGTCGGCGCACAGGCGCCCACAGGTTCCTACGGACTCGCTGCGCTCTTTGGGGGAAAAACGTGGCTCGCGTTAACCCCCTGTTCCTGTATCATCATCGCGCCCGGTCCAACAAGTTCCGGAGTTGGCGCACAGGCGCCCACAGGTTCTCGTGGACTCGTCGCGGTTCCTGTCACTCTTCGCGCGGTCCAAAAGGTTCCAGAGTCGGCGCACTGGCGCCCACAGGTTCCTTCGGACTCGTCGCTCCCGACGGGGGAAGATCACGTCACGCGTCCACGCGCGATTCCATCCGCAATGCGCTCTCCATCGCGCGCTGTTAAAGAGGTTTGCGATGCGCTTTCACGCACGGATATTGTTCCAGCTTCCGCGCGTTCTCCAACGCGATCGCGTGGCGCGCTGACTCAACACGTAGCTCCGGGGTTGGCTAAGTTAGCGCACAGGCGCTCACAGCCGCCTCAGGAATCGCGCGAGTCTGCTGCCAACAATATCGCGCGCGATGCCCATCTGTCGCGCCCAGTCCCAGCTACGCGCCTTGTGCCTGTGTTCAAGGCGACTGCGGGCGTTCCTCATACCGTTCGCAACCCGCGACCTCCGAAACAGCCTGTTCCAGATGTGCGCTATACTCGCCAACAATCGCCAGCGCAGTTTACAAGCTCGCAAGTGTATAGGGCGATCCCTCCCGACCGTCGCCCACAGGTCTATCGGGATTCTGCTCTAGTTCCATCGCCTTCGCGGCGAGTTCTCCCTGACACGCGCACAGGCGCCCCTGTCATATCGCGCCCTTCCGGCTCCCACCAGGTCTCTACGCACCCGCGCGTTCGGGCGGTTCCTAATCATCGTACACCGACTCCTTCACCATCACGCTCTCCCGACCTTATTCCAGCCCGCTCTCCAAGACATGACCGCGCCATTGATTCATCTGCGCGCCATCGCTTTGCGGCCGCCCCAGCCCACGCGTGCGCGCGATTTTCCAGCATCTCCCGCCCGCACAGGGCCCGATTTGCGAGCCCCAACGCGACCGCCGCCAGGCGGATTCTTCCTTGTCTCGCTCCCCTCTCCGTAAGCGCAGACCAGCGCGCTCGCCAGAGGGGGGGCTGCTCCCCAGATAGATCTAGGGATTCTTCTTTTGAAGCCCAGAAGGCGAACCCTCGTTTGTGTATTCCTCCTAGGTATCCATCGGTCCCCTTCCCTCCAGAGGGAGTGTCTGCCAGCGCCGCTGTCAGTCAACAGCCGTGGTTTGATTCCCTTCTCAGAGCTCTTGTACGGGCTATGAAGCCTGCCGCCTCTGACTCGGGTCGCGAACCAGTGGCAGTTTCCTCCCCCCTGAAGAGGAAGAGAGGAGTTTCTCCCGTGGATCTTCCTCCGAGACCTAGGCTATCTCCTCGCAGATCCTTAGGCAAGGTTCCTACTCCTCCTCAGACCTTCTCGCCTTCCCCTGCGGAGGAGGAATACCCCTCCTCAGGGGAGTCGGTCGGAGAGGATGTCCTCCCCATCGGACCAATGGAGGAAGTTTGTCCTCCTCCCGAGAGGTCCCCTCGTCTTGAGGTGGAGAAGGACCTACCACCTTCGCTTTTGGAGTCCTGTATCCCTCCCAGGAGGGAATCTAAGGACTCTAAGACTATTCCAAAATCATCGGCCAGGATCAGACAGGAGCAGCCTAGGCCGGTCGAGGATATTCACGCGTCCCCCCAGGAAGAGCCCTTGGGGTCAAGAGACTTCGCTGCGAGTCCATCAGGAGGCGACCGTCAAGAATCGGAACATGCATTCTGGCAAGTTCTGTCTCTCATGAGGAGTCTCAACGGGATCCCAGATCCTGAGGTCCCTCCTCGTGATGGGCAGGACACAGTCCTGGATGGTATCTTTGGCTCTTATAGGCCCTCCAGGTCCAGTGCAGCTTTGCCCTGGTCTCGGGGGATGAAGAGTGCCAGAGAGAAGATTGAAGGACAACTTGCGGAGCTTGCCTCCTCAAGCAGGTCGAATGCCGGGTATAAGCTCCTCCCTCCTCCTCGAGTCCGTCAGAGGAGATATTTTGAGATCCTTGAGGAGCCTTCTTTGAGTCTTCCCCTGCACCATTCCGTGGAAGCCCTCACTGGGGGAGTCTCTCTGGAGAGACTCTCCAACCGGCACGTGTCCTTCTCGGCCACTGAGATCCAGAGTCATGAGAAGGTCATTAAGTGTGCCATGCAGGCCGCTTTATGGCTAGACTTCTGGCTGGGGTCTCTGGGCATTCTGGTGTGGTCCGAGGATCTGTCCAAGGAAAGCACCAGGAAAGCTCTAGAGACCTTCCTCCTCTCGGGCACTCGGACCATCGAGTTCCTGTCCCACCAGGTTACCAGCTTGTGGGCCAACATGATCCTCAAGCGTCGGGACGCAGTGGCGAAGAGGTTTCATCAGAAGGTCTCCATCGCCGAGGCTAGTAGGCTCAGACACTCTTCTGTCCTCAGCAAGAGTCTGTTCGAGCCTAAGGACGTGGAGAGTACGGCTGAGAGGTGGAGGCAGTCCAATCAGGATTCCCTCATCCATAGAGCCCTGACATCAAGGCCCTACAAGCCTCCGGCAGTACAGCAGCCCCGCCCTACCAAGGACACGAAGAAGACAGCCGTTTCAGCGAAGCCCAAGGTGTCTAAGCCCTTTCCTGCCAAGGGCAGAAGGGGCAAGAAGTCCTCCAGGGGGAACAAGAACCCTAGAGGTACCGGCCGAGGCCGGAAACGCTAGGGGTGGCAATCCCCCTGCATGTCCACCAGTGGGGGGATGCCTTCAGAGTTGCGCAGCAAGGTGGCAGCAACTCGGGGCGGATGCCTGGACGATCTCTGTGATCTCCCAAGGGTATCGCGTCCCGTTCACGGCATCTCTACCTCCCCTGACAGCGGATCCAGTGTCGCTGAGCTCTCTTGCCATGGGGTCGGCAAAAGGGCAGGCTCTTCGGGCCGAAGTCCAGACCATGTTGGAGAAGAACGCGCTCCAGGAGGTCGTGGACGGGTCCCCAGGCTTATACAGTCAACTCTTTCTTGTGAAAAAGGCGTCTGGAGGCTGGAGACCAGTCATCGATCTCTCGACACTGAACGGGCTTGTCAAGCAGACTCTGTTCAGCATGGAGACGGCAGACACGGTCAGACTTGCAGTGAGACCGCAGGATTTCATGTGCACTCTGGATCTGAAGGACGCGTACTTCCAGATCCCAATCCATCCGTCTTCAAGGAAGTACCTAAGATTTTGCCTAGATCACAAGATCTACCAGTTCAAGGTGTTGTGTTTCGGTCTCTCCACAGCACCTCAGGTGTTCACCAGAGTCTTCACTGTCATCTCATCATGGGCACACAGGTCCGGCATCCGTCTCCTTCGTTACCTGGACGACTGGCTGGTCCTGGCAGACTCGGAGGTTTCCCTTCTCCACCACCGAGACAAGCTCCTCGAGGTTTGCCGGGATCTGGGGATCGTGGTAAACCTCGAGAAATCTTCTCTGCAGCCCTCTCAGAGGCTGGTTTATCTAGGTATGATCATAGACACCAATCTCCACAAAGCCTTCCCATCAGACGAAAGGATTTCAAGGCTGAGGAAGGTCGCGAGACCTTTCCTTACTCGAGAACTCCTAGCCCAATCGTGGCTTCGTCTCCTCGGTCACCTTTCCTCTCTAACCCGCCTCATTCCCAGCATTCGCCTCAGGATGAGATCCCTTCAGTGGCGGCTGAAGTCCCGATGGAGTCAAGGTATCGACTCCCCGGACATCCTGATCCCTATGGGATCGGCGGAACAGTCGGACCTGGTGTGGTGGGTGGCGGAAGAGAATCTACGAAAGGGAGTGGATCTTCTCGTCTCCCCCCCAGATTTGATGTTGTTTTCGGACGCGTCAAACAAAGGGTGGGGGGCCCACGTACTGAACCACAGGGCCTCCGGCCTGTGGTCAGAATCAGAAAAGTACCTTCACATAAACCTAATGGAGATGAAGGCTGTCTTTCTGGGCCTTCAAGAGTTCCATCAAGTCCTGGCGGGTCACTCCGTAGTGGTGATAAGCGACAACACCACGGTAGTGGCATACATCAACAAGCAGGGAGGTACCTTTTCGGAACTACTATCCCATCTTGCAGTAGAGATCCTGAGATGGTCCGAGGTCCACTCGATATCACTTACAGCTTGCTTCATTCCAGGCAAGAGGAATGTGCTCGCCGACAGTCTGAGCCGAACGACGCAGATAGTGAGTACCGAGTGGTCTTTGGATCCTCTGATAGCCAACAAAGTCCTGACTTTGTGGGGTTCCCCGACTGTGGATCTGTTCGCTACAGCGTTGAACACCAAGCTTCCGCTGTACTGCTCTCCAGTCCCGGACCCCAAGGCTCTCTGGCAGGATGCCTTCCAACAACGGTGGGACAACGTCGACCTGTACGCCTTTCCCCCGTTCTGTCTGATGAGGAGGGTCCTCAACAAGACCAGAATATCGGTCAATTTCTCGATAACTTTGATAGCTCCACTGTGGCATCACGCGGAGTGGTTTCCAGACCTTCTACTACTCCTCACGGAGATCCCGAGGGAACTCCCTCCACGTCGCGAGCTACTCAAACAACCACACTCCAACATCTTCCACAAAGCCGTAGCTTCGCTTCGACTTCACGCCTGGAGACTATCCAGTATCTCTTCAAAGAGAGAGGCTTTTTGCAACAAGTTGCGGAAAGAATGTCTGGTCACCTGCGCCGGTTATCCGCAGGAGTCTACCAGGCGAAGTGGCGAGTTTTCTGTGGTTGGTGTCGTGGAAGGGGTATCTCTCCCCTCGATGCCACTCTACCAGCAATAGCGGAGTTCCTTGTGTATCTGCGGGAAGAAATGCGCCTTTCAGTCTCGGCAGTGAAAGGCTATCGCTCAGCCTTAAGTCTTGCCTTCAGGCTCAAAGGAATTGACATTTCCTCCTCGCTGGAACTGTCCCTGCTCATACGAAGTTATGAACTTACCTGCCCTCAGTCTGAAGTGAGACCTCCTCCTTGAAACGTGGTTCGAGTCCTCAGGTCTCTTAAGAGGCCTCCCTACGAACCATTACGCCAGGCCTCGGATCGCCACCTTACCTGGAAGACAGTGTTCCTGCTAGCTTTGGCCTCGGCCAAGCGAGTTGGCGAGCTACATGGTCTCTCATACGACGTTGCCCATTCAAGGGGATGGGGGGAGGTGACGTTCAGCTTCTTCCCTGAGTTTGTTGCCAAGACTCAGAACCCGGGAGTGCAGGACCCTAGGTTTGACTCTTTCCAGGTCTCGAGTCTTCGTTCTGTAACAAATGACCCTGATCATCTCCTACTGTGCCCAGTTAGGAGTCTGAGGTTGTATCTGAAGAGAACAGCTGCAGTCCGGCCCCAGGTGCGAGCCTTGTTTGTTAGCACCGGGCCAACGAAGAAGAGGGTCACCAAGAACACCATCTCGGCCTGGATCCGTAATGTAATCCACCTGGCCTTGAGTTCTGACCCTCCCCCGTCACGATGCCCTTGGGCGCACGATGTCAGGGCGTAGCTGCGTCCCTGGCCTTCAAGAAGAACTTTTCTGTGACGCAGGTCCTGCAAGCCGGGGTCTGGAAGCGTCAGACTACCTTCACGGCCCACTACCTGCAAGACGTGACCCACAGGAGGCTCGATACGTTTTCTATCGGCCCTGTGGTGGCTGCACAACAGCTGGTCTAACCTCAGGCTCTTAATTGGACAAGTAACAGAGGGTTGAGGGCATTGTTACCCAGTTTTAGTCTGTGTGAATGAAAAGATCTGTCTGGCCCTTTTCTTTTCTTCATCCTCTCCTCCCTTGGAGAAAAACAGCATCCTGGTTCTTTGCACAGCTGACCTCGAACCTCTGCAGGTAAGCCATGCTTCCTTGTGTTCCTAGTATTAGCTTATAATACTGTCATGTCCCCATACCCTGACGAGGTGGTATTGGGTCGTCCTAGCCTAGATTTCCTTATTAAGGACTCCAGGTCAACTTCCTAGGACGTGTCACTGCTCACCTTCACACACAGCTTACGTAGGCCGCAGAAGTTCCTGACTGCCTGCGAGGTGCAGGGTCCCCGATCCTGGAGTTGCTTTATGAACTCAGGGTCGGGGACCCCGGGCAAGCCAAAGCCAGTATGGCAGGGGACTTACCTCCCTTCCTAAGGGTTGAGTCACCCCATGTAAATAGCGTGGCTTGTATTCAGTAAAGGAACAAATGACAAATTCGTAGATAATTTGTATTTTTCTTAACGATACAAACCTAGCCATTTACAGTTATGTGCCCGCCAGCCCTGTCCCCCAAGATAAGTCCTACCTCTAAGTAAAGTGGCCGAATCACCGGTGTGTGAGGGTGGAGGGGTAGCGAGCTCTCCCCCCCCCCCCCCGCTAACTAGCGGTGGGGTAGGAAACCCTCGTTAAAACTTTATGGCTCGACATCGGCTGCGCCGAAGTAATTACCCCATGTAAATAACTAGGTTTGTATCGTTAGGAAAAATACAAATTATCTACGAATATGTCATGTTATGTGTGAGTAGTGGGTGTAAGACACGAATGGCAAAAGCTTCACTTGACCCCCATTCTCTCTGTGTTGCTTGCAGAGGTAAAGAGTGTGATTTGGGGGATCGCTGTGATGAATGTGTTCTGCTACCTGAGCATGAATGGATTGAGTTTGACAGGTATAGACGTAAACTCAAAAGGGATAGATTGAGTCGAAGTTCTTCTCGTTCCTCTAAAGACTTTCCCTCTTCCCATGTCATTAACCCTATTCCTTCCCCTGTAGTGGTAGATCCTGATCCCGCTACTGCAACTAATAATGAGCCGTCTCTTAAAGGTATGTTAGTTGCGATTCAAGCGCTGAGCGCTAAAGTGGAATCTCTTGCGGCGGACAGAACCCAGCTGATGTCCGACTTAAGACAGTTAAAGGGTGAAAGTGCAGTGAAGTTAGTGCAGTGGAGGGTGCGCCTGCTCACGTCTGTTGTCCTCCTAGTCCTAGACCTCTTCCAAGCTCCCCAACCCTTGGGAGAAGGAATGTCGAATGGCGAAAGGAGACGAGAGGCTTTAAAACATGAGCAGACGTCCCCTCGAACATACCTGTGGGTGCTTCCCAGGACGTTCACCCTCACCAATGGAAAGGTGAGGTTAAATGTTTCTCGTCATCTTCGGATGACGCTTTGCCTAAAAGAGGCTGGAAGCTTGCTTCCAGACCTCTTAAGAGGACCTTTGATAAGGCCTACCAACGTCCTGCTAGTTCGCGGCCTGGATGTAGTCATTGGGATACACCAGAGTCGTTTGACAGTCCGATTAAATGTCCTTATAGGATGTTGGATGCTTCCAAGGATCCTATGCAGTCAGGACTAGGCTTAACCTCAATTCAGGCGCCCACGCAGCCTTCGGACTGGTTTTCACCTTCCAGGCGCTCTGTCCCCCGGAGCAATGAGGAGAACGTTGTGGTGTCATCACCGTTTTCACAACGTTCAGATCCTAATTTTGTGATGTTAAAAGAGATGCAAAGCAGGCTCTCGTCATTCGTGCAGAACTACCAGCGTAGCGACAAACCTCAAACTGACAAACGTGACAGTTATTGTCTGGATCGAGACAGCGAGCAGGCTGCTCTGCACGTTTCGAAACTTCCTGTAGGACGTGTTCTCGAACGTAACCTTGAACGCACGGTGGTTCTTGATGTCTAACGCCCTCATAGTCGAGGCTCTAAGCTTCCTGCTAGCCTTCCCAAACGTCCTTTAGGACGTGATCGTGAATGATCACCTAAGTCCGCTGCTGACCGCCTCAATATAGAACGCGAACGACCTTACAAGCGCAACGAGATCCTTCGGTCAGATCGTGTGCTCGAACGTCCTGCAAAGAGACGTTGAATGTCCTGTTAAACAGGTTTTCAAACGTCCTTCGAAACAAGCTGCTGAACGTTCTGAGAAACAGACTGCCGTTCGTCCTACGAAACAGGCTGTTGAACGTCCTTTGAAGCAGGCTGCCGAACATCCTGCGAAACAGGCTGCCGAACGTCCTACGGAACAGGCTGCCGAACGTCCTGCAAAACAGGCTGTCGAACGCCCTAGATTTCAGGACGCCTTTCACTCCTCAAGTTATTTTAGTGAACGTCCTCCAGGTCGTTTTTCCGAACGGAAAACAACCGAACAGGTCGCTGAACAGCAAGCGGTTCGCAGCACTGAACGCTTGTTAGGAAGCGACGGCAAGCGCCTTTCAGGATACGATCATGAACATCCTACCCCTTACCATATTTCAGATGTTAGTCTGGATTATGACGATGAGGATCACTCTTTCTAAGACGACATTAACACAATTCAAGTTCACAAACTCTTTGACTCCGATCGAGTTATTAGCGAACGTTTGGCTGAGCCGCAAGCATTAAGCCCGCTTGATATTATTCGTAATGATCCTGTTTCTATTGCTTTTGGAACTCAGGATATTTTTGAAAAGGAGGGGGATAATACTGCTCTCAACACTGTTGCTCCCGAAGGAACGTTACCAGAAAAGGACATAGAAGGCCAGCTTTCTCCTATGGAGTTTGAGGAAGTGTTGGAAGACGAGGACTCTTTCTTTTCGTCATTCTGCCGACTTGAAAAAACTGATGAAAGTTTTTACTGAGGAGTTCTCAGACTTCTTTGTGCCTTTGGCTCCTCGTTCCCCACTGTCTGAGTTTACTCTTGGGAAGGCCTCTAAGAAGGCTTGCTTTACCAAGATGGTGTTGTCACATTCATCTAAGAGGGCTCTGAAACTGATGGGTGACTGGTTGCAGTCTAGGAAAGCCTTAGGAAAAGCAGCTTTCTCTTTTCCTCCAGCTAGACTGGCCTCCAGGTCTAGTATATGGTACGAGACAGGAGAAGTTCTCGGCTTGGGGATTCCTGCCTCTGGCAAGGGAGATTTCTCAAGCCTTGTAGATGCTCCTCGTCGGTCGGCCATGAGGAAGACCAAGATCTTCTGGTCTACATCGGAAATGGACCACCTGCTCAAGGGCATATTTAGAGCCTTCGAAGTCTTTAACTTCTTAGACTGGGGTCTTGGAGCTTTGGGTAAAAAAGTCGCTACTTTTAAAGAGGGGGATACTTCTGCCCTAGTCCATTTGATGTCTTGCATGGACAAGGCTTTGCGGGATGGATCCAACGAGTTAGCAGCGCTCTTTTCGGCAGGCATCCTTAAGAAAAGGGATCAGTTATGCTCGTTTCTTTCTCTGGGAGTTACTCCCTTCCAGAAATCCGAGCTGTTGTATGCGCCTCTTTCTCCCTTGTTGTTCCCACAAGAACTGATTAAGGAGATATCGGCAGCCGTGGCTCAAAAAGCTACTCAAGGTCTTGTCTCTAAGGCAGCCAGAAAAGTTCTTCCATCCTCATTTACCAGTCGCAAGCCTAAGGAAGAAACTTTTCCCAAGTTTTCTCAGCCCTTTCGAGGGAGATCTTCCAGCAGGGGTAGCTCCAAACCTGATGCTAGAAGTAATAAGAGAAGAGGCTTCAGAGCAGGGCGAAGCAGAGTCTGACTGCTTTCGCCTTCAGGCAGTAGGGGCCAGACTACTCAACTTCTGGCAAGCATGGGAGAGGAGAGGATCAGATCAGTGGTCTATACAGATCTTGAAGGAGGGTTACAAGATCCCCTTTCAAGGGAATCCTCCTTTGGTCTTTGTTCCTGTGGATCTCTCTCCCAGATACAGAGAGGAGGCAAAGAGACAAGCTCTAACTACCCAAGTCTCTCTCATGTTGGAAAAGGGGGCCATAGAGAAGGTACAGGATATTTGTTCACCAGGCTTTTACAACCGCCTGTTCCTTGTACCCAAGAACTCGGAGGGGATGGCGTCCAGTCCTGGACGTGAGTGCGCTGAACAAGTTTTTCCAGAAGATGAAGTTCTCTATGGAGACTTCGAAATCAGTTCTAGCCGCAGTAAGGAAGGGCGACTGGATGGTCTCTTTAGACCTCCAGGACGCCTACTTCCACATCCCTATCCATCCGAGCTTCAGGCCTTACCTAAGGTTTGTCTTCAAGGGAGAAGTCTTCCAATTTCGAGCCCTATGCTTCGGCCTCTGCACAGCACCACAGGTCTTTACGAAGCTTATACTAAATGTAGCGAAAATCCTCCATTCAAGGGGCATAAGAGTCTCCCTGTATCTCGACGACTGGCTTCTCAGAGCTCACTCATACGATCACTGCATGAAGGATCTTCACACAACATTGAACTTGTCGAAAGAACTGGGTCTCCTTGTCAACAAAGAAAAGTCTCTCTTGATTCCATCTCAAGAGATTCTCTATTTGGGAATGACGATTCGGAGTCAGATTTTCGGGCTTTTCCGTCTCCCTTAAGGATGGACCAAGCCAAATTGAAACTCCAATCGTTTCTAAGCAAGAATTTTATTCAGCAAGGAAGTGGATGAGCCTAGTAGGAACCCTCTCCTACTTAGAACAATTTGTTCCCCTAGGAAGACTGAACCTTCATTCTCTCCAGTTCCATCTCAACAGCCATTGGAACAAGGAGAAGGATCTAGAAACGATGTCCATTCCGATTACGAACTCCATCAAAGACTGCCTTCGGTGGTGGGACGAACCGAACAAGTTCCAGGAAGGTCTTGACCTATCACAAAAGAACCCAGACCTTGTGTTATGCTCCGACGCCTCGGACTCAGGATGGGGAGCAACCCTAAACAAATTGGAAGTTTCGTGACATTGGTCAGAGAACCAGAAGAACTTGCAGATAAATCACAAGGAATTGTTGGCAGTTCTATTAGCCCTCAAAAGTTTCGAGGAATTAGTCACCAACAAAGTGGTTCAGGTCAATGCAGACAACACGACGGCATTGGCTTACATTGCCAAGCAGGGGGGGACTCACTCGATATCTCTGTACGAGATGGCAAAGAATCTCCTTTTATGGGCAAGCGAGAGAAACGTTATCCTTCTCACAAGGTTCATACAAGGGGAGAAAAACGTAGTGGCAGACAGCCTCAGCAGAAGAGGTCAGATCCTATCGACAGAGTGAACGGTCCACCTTCAGGTTTGCAAGAGCCTGTGGCGTCTTTGGTGTCGTCCATGCATAGATCTCTTTGCAACCTCAAAGACAGAGGTTAAAGGCGTATTGCTCCCCTGTGCCGTATCCAGAAGCAGTCCACATAGACGTGTTTCTTTTGGATTGGTCCAACCTAGATCTGTACGCCTTCCCACCATACAAGATCCCATACAAAGTGGTACAGAAATTTGTAACATCCAAAGGGACCAGAATGACCCTAGTGGCCCCCTTTTGGCCGTCAAGAGAATGGTTCACAGAGGTACTGGAATGGATGGTTGACACTCCAAGAATACTTCCATTAATAGTACAAGAGATCTACTCAGACAACCCCACTTGGAAAGATTCCATCAAAATCTCCACGTTCTTCAGCTGACTGCCTTCAGACTATCGAAAGACTCACTAGATCTAGAGGCTTTTCGAAGGAGGCAGCTCAAGCCATTGCAAGAGCAAGGATAACTTCAACTATTAAAGTTTATCAATCCAAGTGGGAGGTCTTTAGAGAGTGGTGTAGAGTCAACTCTCTTTCCTCATCCAGTACCTCTGTAGCCCAAATTGCGGACTTCCTGCTCCACCTTCGAAGGAAGTGGAACTTCTCCTCCTCGACTATTAAAGGATATAGAAGTATGTTAGCAACTTTGTTCAGGCATAGAAACCTAGATCTTTCTAACAACAAGGATCTGCAAGAACTTCTTAAGTCTTTTGAGACTACAAAACAACGAAACCAAGATTCACCAGCCTGGAATCTGGATATTGTTTTGAAGTATCTTATGAGCAACAGGTTTGAGCCACTGGGCTCAACTTCTATGAAAGACCTTACTATGAAGACTTTATTTTTGGTTAGTCTCGAAACAGCCAAAAGAGTGAGTGAAATACATGCGTTTAGCAAAAACGTTGGATTTCGTGATGGTAAAGCTGTCTGTGCCTTACAATTAGGCTTTTTTGCCAAAAACGAACGCCCTTCTCAACCTTGGCCCAAAGCGTTCGAGATTCCGAATCTTACGGATTTGGTTGGCGAAGAAGTAGAAAGTGTCTTATGCCCAGTAAGAGCTCTGAGATGTTACTTGGATAGAACGAAAGATTTACGAGGCAGTTCTGAAGCTTTATGGTGCTCGGTCAAAAAGCCCTCATTACAAATGTCAAAAAATGCCTTGTCATTTTTTATCAGGCTTTTGATTAAGGAAGCACATATTCATTGTAATGAATCAGACCTTGGTCTTTTAAAGGTCAAGACTCATGAAGTCAAAGCAGTAGCAATGTCGGCAGCATTCAGACAGAATAGATCATTGCAAAGCATAATGGACACAACCATCTGGAGGAGCAAATCTGTGTTCGCTTCATATTATTTGAAAGGTGTTCAGACTCGTCACAAGGACTGCTACACTCTGGGTCCATTCGTAGCAGCGAGTGCAGTAGTGGGTGAAGGATTCACCACTATGTTCCCATAATCCCAATAACCTTTTCTTCTCTTGGTACTTTTAATTTTTTTTATGGTTGTTTGTGGAGATTGTGTCAGTCTTCCATAATCTTTGATTTTGTCAGGTGGTCAAATTTGTTCCTTGAGAGCACCCGGAACTGGTTATTGGAGGAGGTTCTGTCATAATGAGGTATATACACCGGTTTGACAGTCCCTATGAGATCTTCAGCCCCCTGGGAGGACCGCTGGATCTCATAAGGCTAGCAGACATAATGAGGCAGAGTATCATTGAAGTCAGCTTCCTTATCAGGTACGAACCCTTAAGTTTGTTTTAATTAACTCTTAAGCAGAATTCCAGATATACTAGTTGTCTCTAACCCTCCACCAAAGGTGTTAATCAGCTATATATATAACTACCGGGTAAGTCTTATTTTTAAAATGGTATTTTTATTATGAAATAAATTTTTGAACATACTTACCTGGTAGTTATATATAGTTTAAGTCCCACCCTCCTCCCCTCTAAGAGACTAGAGGCATGGAATATGAGGGTTCCTGGAATGGTTCCCAGGTACCTCGCTAGGGCGCAGGGGTGGTACACCTGGCTATCCAATTGGCGATTGGCGCGAGTTTTGAATTTTCTGCTGTGACGTTAGAGACGTAAGCTATATATATAACTACCGGGTAAGTATGTTAAAAAAAATTTTTTATAATGAAAATTCCATTTTAGTCTGTGTAAAATTGCATTCAGTATATTTTTTGTAATTTGACTCATTAAGCTGATAATCCTAAATAAATTACATTCTACTGCTACAGGTTTCTTGGATATTGCTATGAAAATTGATTCATTCATCTCTTTTGGAATGTACACTGAGAGATGTATATATGCTTAGAAAACTGCAATTTTTCTTATTCCAAAATCCCCACTTCCTGATATAATTTAAATTTTCACGTCATTAACTGGGATTTTTCCTATTCGAAATTTCTAATAGATGGTTTAGCCCATCGGCGGAGACAGTTTACTGGGGTGTGGCTGATGCAGTACTCTTGCACCTTCTTGGAGCCACATCTGAGAGTTAAGTGGTGTATCCACGACAAAGTATATGTAGCTTAACCTTTTGCGAGTGGCTGCTACACATTCTTAGGAACTATGCATACTGGCCACCCCATATTATTATTATTATTACTAGCTAAGCTACAACCCTAGTTGGAAAAGCAGGGTGCTATAAGCCCAGAGGCTCCAATGGGGAAAATAGCCCAGTGAGGAAAGGAAAAAAGGAAAATAGAATATTCTAAGAAGAGTAACAACATAAAAATAAATAAATAAACTCATGGAAATTTGATTTGTTCCGTAACTTAAATGCAAACCATGCTATTTAATATGGGTAATTACTTTCGGCGTAGCTGAAATGACGAGCCATTAGAATTTTAACGAGGGTTTACTACCCCACCACTAGTTACCGGGGGGTATGGAGGGTAGCTTGCTACCCCCCCCCCCCACCCCCACACACACACCTGTGCTGAGCTCACTTTGCTCTCGGCTCGGGTGGTAGTCGGATGTGTCTGCTGTCACCTTTGCCTTCTTTGACAGCCATTACTAATCTGTTGTTTGCTTTTTCTTTGACAGAGTGTGTGTGAAGTTGGCCTCTGCGATGCGTAAGTGTCCCGGTTTACCTGACCGCCCTTGTGGTACCTATATGTCGGCGTTCGAAACGGAGCCCCACACCTTGTGTCCTTACTGTAGGGACCAACGGTGTGATAAGAGTAATGTATGTGGTGAGTGCAGGGAGGTAAACCACCCAGTGGGAGAGGTTTTCCCGGCGCCGGAAGAAGTAGTCCAGGGGGGATATTTCTCCTTCGAAGGTTTCTTTGAAAGGAGAAAATCCCAAGGGTTCTTCTTCCGCGCCCCAAACCTCCTCTGAAGCTCCCACTCGATCGGTTTCTTCCGAGAAACTGTCGAGTGGTAGCGTAGGCCACAGTTCTGTTGACCGATCTCGGGGTTTGGGAGAGGGAGTTGCCTCCCATAGCGAGGCAGCTCCTCCTCCTCCCCCGGGGGAGGATTTAAATGTAAATGTAAATGTGACTAATAATGATTTGTTGCAGCTTTGAGCTTCCTTGGGGCTTGAGAGTTCGCCCTCCAAGGAAACCTTGTTTGACATGATCAGGTTGGGGGCAGCTGTCAAACAATCGCCGACTTTAGCAGAGGTTGATCCTCTGTCTATCGTCGATGTTGTGGCAGAGGCTTCCGATAAGTTGTGTCAAACCTCTGCTCCTGATGTTGCTGATGTAGCTGAAGGCTTAGTTCCCCCATCCGAACATCTTTCGAGGGAGGAACTAAGTCCAACGGTCTCTCCTGCCGGTGATTCTCCCCCTCGGGCGAGTTTCCTCACAGAGACTCCTCTTCGGAGGATTGCTGATGGTCAGCCTGCTGACCCCACGGCCCCCAGAGGGCATATAAGGCGTAAAGCCCGCCTTCCTCTTCGCCGTAGAGGCCTTCCTTCACCTCACAAGGGTGTTAGGAGGCGCTTCTTCGGTTCATCATCGCCGCAGTCCGCCGCAGAGGAACCTCGCTGTCGTTCGCCGACTCTACCAGCTACATCCCTGGACCTCTCCGCAGATCGATCGCGATCTCCTTCGGTGGAATGTCGTCCTTGCAAAGGACACGCCGACCTTCCACCCGCCAGACCTGCTGACGTGCCGTTGCCGTTTCTGGCCGCTGATGCGCTGTGGGCACCTACTCACCCTGTTTTTAAACGGGCAACGGTCCTTTCAGGGCACAAGGGACTTTTACACAAAAGTGTGTCTAAGTCCCTTACGCGCCAGGTATCCCCTGCGCGCCATTGTTCACCTGCGCGCAATTGCTCGCAAGCGCTTGCCAGCTGCTGTTAATCCTGTTATAGCGCGCCAGTGCTCACCTGTGTGCTAGTGCTTACCTGCGCGCCCATGGTGTCCTGCGCGCCCATGGTCTCCTGCTCGCCAGCGCTCTCCTACGCGCCAACGATCTTCTGATCTGGGCGCAAAGGGGAAGATAACCTCTTCCCCTGCTCGCCAGCGCTCTCCAATGCGACATCAAACGCCTACGCGCCATCGGATCCCGCCTGCTTGCCATCCTTCACCTGCACGCCATCGCGCAGTCATCGACGCGCGCCCTGCGCGCCCACCTTTTCTTCCAGATGTACGCCCTCATGCGCACCCGCACGCAAGGGATATATCTCCTGCGCATGCGCCCAACGTTATTGCCCTCACGGGTCCTTCGGATCCTGCGCGCGCGAATAATCGCCTTCGTGCGCTCTAGAGCTCATTCAGCCTGCTGCGCGCCCTCTGCAATCTCCGGAACACGCCCCTGCGCGCCCGCGCGCCCTCGCCCTCGCGTGAACAATCGCCCACGTGCAATCCAGGCAAAATTCTATCGGGCGACCCCCAGTGCGACCCCCAGTGCGACCCCACATGCGATCCCACATGCGATCCTGCAGGACGCCGCGGGCCAGGTAATTGTCATCACGTTCCCCCCCCCCCGCAAACGCAGAACAGCGCGCCCGCCGGGAGGGAGGGAGAACTCCGGATAGGTCCAGGGACTTTTCTCCTTCTTCCTTTCAGGCAGACCCTACTTTGGTAACTCCTAGGGATCGTACGATCCCCTTCCCTTCAGAAGGAGTGTCTGACAGCACAGCTGTCAGTCGGCAGCCCTGGTTTGGGTCCCTTGACAGAGCGGTCATTCAGGCTTTTAAGCCTGTTCTCATTGAGCTGGGCCACAAATCAGTGGCAGCTTCGACTCCCCTGAAGAGGAAGAGAGGAGTAGCTGACGTGGTGACTTCTCCAAGGGCGAAGCTGACTCCTCGGAAGTCTTTGAGGAAGGCCTCCTCCCCCCCTCAGACTTTCTCTCCCTCCCCTCCGGACGAAGATTTCCCGACCTCAGGGGACTTACGGGAGGTAAGGCGTTCCCCCATCGCACCAATGAGGGAAACCCCACCTCGCGTAGAGAAGTGTTCTCGTGTAGGGGTGGAGAAGAGCCTCCCACCATCACTGTTGGAGTCCTGCATCCCTCCCAGGAGGGAGTCAAAGGACTCCAAGACTTTATCGAAGTCGTCCTCAAGGATTAGACCAGAGCCAGCCAAGCCCTCGTGGAACGTCCACGAGTCCCCCCAAGAAGAGCCTTCGGGGACAGGAGACTTCGCTGCCAGCCCTTCAGGAGGAGAGCTACAGGAGTCAGAGCATGCGTTCTGGCAGGTTCTGACCCTTATGAGGAATCTCAATGGGTTCGCGGATCCAGAGATTCTCGTGAGGGCAAGGATACGGTCTTGGACCGAGTCTTTGGTACTCAAAAACCCTCTAAGGCTAGCGCGGCTTTGCCCTGTCCCAAGGGGTTTAAAGTGCCAGAGATAAGGTGGAAGGCCAGCTCTCCGAGCTTGCCTCCTCCAGCCGATCCAGCGCCGGTAACAAACTCCTCCCGCCTCCTCGTGTCCATCAGAGGAAGTACTTTGACATCATGGAGGAGACTTGTTTAGCTCTTCCCTTACACCACTCTTTGGAAGAGCTTACCAGGGGAGGCCCTCCAGAGAGAGACTCCAACCGGCAAGTGTCTTTCTCGGCTACAGAGATCCTTAGCCAGGAGAAGGTGGCGAAGTGTGCCATGCAGGCATCTTCGTGGCTGGACATCTGGCTAGGGTCTCTGGGCATCCAGTTACGATCTGAGGACTTGTCCAAAGAGAGTACCAGAAGGCCATGGAGACCTTTCTACTTTCAGGCACTCGTACCATCGAGTTTCTAGCCCACCAAGTCTCGAACTTGTGGGCTAATACCATCTTGAAGCGTCGAGATGCGGTGTCTGAGAGATTCCACCAGAAAGTCCCCTGTACCGAGATCAGCAGGCTCAGACATTCTTCCATCTTGGGGAAGAATTTGTTTGAGCCTAAGGACGTGGAGCAGGCGGCTGAGAGGTGGAGGAAGTCCAACCAGGACTCTCTCCTACATAGGGCTTTAACATCGAAGCCCTATAAACCTCCAGCAACCCTGCAACCACGTCCGACCAAGACGACGAAACCGGCAGCTGCAGCAAAGACAACGGTGTCGAAGCCCTTTCCTGTCAAGGACAAGAAAGGCAAAAAGTCCTCCAGGGGAGGAAAGAATCCTTGAGGGAGTGGCCGAGGCTGCAAACGCTAGGATTGGCAGTCCCCCTGCATGTCCACCAGTGGGGGGATGCCTACAAAGTTGCGCAAACAGGTGGCAGCAACTCGGGGCCGATTCCTGGACGATTTCCGTAATCAGTCTAGGATATCGCGTCCCGTTCACAACATCTCTACCTCCCCTGACAGCGAATCCAGTGTCGTTGAGCTCCCATGCCATGGGATCGGCAAGGGGGCAAGCCCTTCGGGCAGAAGTCGAGACCATGTTGAAGAAGGGCGCTCTCCAAGAGGTCGTCGACGGGTCCCCAGGCTTCTTCAGTCAACTCTTTCTTGTAAAGAAGGTGTCTGGAGGCTGGAGACCAGTCATCGACCTCTCAGCTCTGAACAGGTTTGTCAAGCAGATCCCGTTCAGCATGGAGACGGCAGACACGGTCAGACTTGCAGTGAGACTGCAAGACTTCATGTGTACAGTGGACCTGAAGGATGGGTACTTCCAGATCCCAGTCCATCCGTCTTCAAGGAAGTACTTAAGATTCAGCCTAGACAACAAGATCTACCAGTTCAATGTGCTGTGTTTCGGTCTCTCCACAGCACCTCAGGTTTTCACCATTGTGTTCACCTCATATCGTCGTAGGCACACAGGATCGGCATCCGTAGCCTCCGTTATCTGGACGACTGGCTGATCCTAGCAGACTCGGAGTCAGCCCTTCTTCGACACAAAGACAAACTTCTGGGACTTTGCCAAGATTTGGGGATCATGGTAAATCTCGAGAAGTCTTCTCTGCTTCCTACTCAAAGACTGGTATATCTAGGCATGATCATAGACACCAATCTCCACAAAGCCTTCCCATCAGACGACAGGATAGCAAGGCAGAGGAAGGTCGCGAGTCCTTTCCTCAGACGAGAAGAGCTCCCAGCCCAATCGTGGTTACGTCTCCTCGGTCACCTCTCATCCTTGGCCCGTCTAGTTCCCAACATTCGCGTCAGAATGAGATCTCTGCAATAGCGACTCAAGTACCGGTGGAATCAAAGTGGCGAGTTTTCTGTGGTTGGGGTCTTGGAAGGGGTATCTCTCCACTCGATGCCACTATTCCAGCAATAGCAGAGTTCTTCGTGTATTTGCGAGAAGAAATGGGCCTTTCAGTCTCGGCAGTGAAAGGCTATCGCTCAGCCTTAAGTCTAGCCTTCAGGCTCAAAGGAGTGGACATTTCTTCTTCGCTGGAACTTTCCCTACTCATACGAAGTTATGAACTTACCTGCCCTCAGTCGGAAGTGAGACCTCCTCCATGGAACGTGGTTCGAGTTCTCAGGTCTCTTAAGAGACCTCCCTACGAACCATTACGCCAGGCTTCAGATCGCCACCTGACTTGGAAGACGGTGTTCCTGCTAGCTTTGGCCTTGGCCAAGCGAGTCAGTGAACTTCATGGTCTCTCGTATGACATCGCCCATTCAAGGGGATGGGGGGAGGTAACGTTCAGATTCGTTCCTGAGTTCGTTGCTAAGACTCAGAATCGGGAAGTGCTGTACCCTCGGTTCTACTCTTTCCAGATCTCGAGTCTTCGTTCTGTAACAGATGACCCAGACCATCTCCTACTATGCCTAGTAAGGAGTCTTAGGCTAAATCTCAAAAGAACGGCCGCAGTTCGTCCCCAAGTGCAGGCATTGTTTGTGAGCACTGGGAGAACAAAGAGGAGGGTACCAAGAATACTATCTCAGCATGGATTCGTAGGGTGATCCATCATTCCCTGAATCCCGACCCTCCTCCGTCACGTCGCCCTAGAGCACTTGATGTTAGGGGCGTAGCTACGTTCCTGGCCTTAAAAAAACTTCTCAGTGACGCAGGTTCTACAAGTAGGGGTGTGGAAGCGTCAGACAACCTTCACAGCCCACTACCTGCAAGACATGACCCACAGGAGGCTCGATACGTTCTCTATCGGCCCTGTGATGGCTGCACAACAGCTGGTTTAAACCTCAGCTCCTTAATGGACAAGTAGCAGAAGGTTGAGGGCATTGTTACCCGGTTTTATTCTGCATGAATGAAAAGGTTTGTCTGGCCCTTATTCTTTTCTTCATCCTCCCCTCTCTTGGGAAGAGCAGCATCCTGGGTTCACTGCACAGCTGACCTTGAACCACTACAGGTAAACCATGTCTCCTTGTGTTCCCAGTATTAAGCTAATACTGTCACGTCTCCATACCCTGACGAGGTGGTTTTGGGAGAGTCCTAGCCTAAAGTATCCATCTAAAGGACTACAGGTCAACTTCCTAGGACGAGTCAATCTTCAAACCTTCACACACAGTTTACGTAGGCCGCAGCCCTTGCGCAGCAAGGTGCTAGCGAGGTGCAGGGACTCCTTATTGTTGAGTGCTGACACACTCAGATACTGAGTCCCCGGGCAAAGCCAAAAGCCAGTACTGGCCGGGACTTACCACCCTTCCTAAGGGGTGAGTCACCATTATTAAATAACGTGGATTGTATTTCAGTTACGGAACAAATGACAAATTTGTAGGTAATTTGTATTTTTCCTAACTATACAAACCTTAGCTATTTAATCAAACTTGCCCACCAGACCTATCCCCCGTGAAGTCCTTCCTCTAAGCAAAGTGAGCTCAGCACAGGTGGGTGTGGGGGGGGGGGGGGGTAGCAAGCTACCCTCCCTACCCTCCGCTAACTTGCGGTGGGGTAGTAAACCCTCGTTAAAATTCTAATGGCTCGTCATTTCAGCTACGCCAAAAGTAATTACCCATATTAAATAGCTAAGGTTTGTATAGTTAGGAAAAATACAAATTACCTACGAATTTGTCATATTTGTTCACTAGTAACCTACACTTACTCTACAGTATATGTATTATTCACAAATAGTATGTACTCTGTACAGTACTTACAGTGATGTATTTTATTAACACAGTTAATCCTATCCACTTCATTGCAGTGGCACATCACTAATGTGAAAGTTTCAATAAATATATCAAAATGTAAAAGGAATACTGTACAGTTTTCTGTAGATGCACTTGTCAAATGTATTGGCTTGTTTGAGCTTTTTGTGGATGTGTAACTGTTTGATGTTCTTTAGATAAAATATGTTCAGTTTATTGTTTGGGTAAAATATATGAGTAGGTGTGTGTGTTATTTTATATGCTTATGTGCATCATATCTGGCAGTTTATATTGTAAATGTACTACAGTCTCTCTCTCTCTCTCTCTCTCTCTCTCTCTCTCTCTCTCTCTCTCTCTCTCTCTCTCTCTCTCTCTCTCTCTCTCTTTTTTCTTTAGTAATAATATACATATAACTTACCTATCAATATATTAACCTAAGGTGAATGACAGCTAATCCATTTTGATTTGACTTATTAGTCATTTGTTACACTTCACATGTCGTATTTTTTTCTTGACATTTGAACAAAAGTAATTTTACATAATCTTAATATAGTACTTTATGATGTATTTTTTGCATCATGTCTTTTTGCATCATGTCTTTTTGCATGTTTTTCCTCATAACCCATGACACTACAGTACATATTGCACCTAGTATAAAAGGTGGACAAGCTTTGATAAAAAAGAATTTTACTTGTCGCTTGTAGACATACTTTTGGAGACAGTTACTTTCCTTGTTAAGTACCCAGGTAGTTGGGAATAGCAGTGTTCTATCATTGGCCTTGTTCATTTATTTATTATATTATATTGCATGCAAATACAATTTGCTGTATGTGTACTGCTTTTGAAGTTAATTGTACAGTATTTAATAAGTATTGGATATATTTTAGTTGATCGTAACTAAATTCAAAAGGCATGTTAGTATGGCTTAATTATAATTGGTTCTATTTTCTCATATCTATTCTCTTTCTTGAGGAATTAAGTATGGTATTATAATAAGCGATTTTATATAGATTTTATAAACAAATTTTAAATGTAGTTGAATTGTGTATTTAGCCATTTTATAGAATGGTTTTGTAATGCCATTGCTGTTGATGACTTGGCATTTTGCCAATTTACCATTTACAAATCGTAATGAGATGATAAACCTTTTGTAGTAATCTACTGTCATGGGTCATGACTAGCAGTTTTTTTGTGTCATTTAGATACTGGTGTGACAAAAGAAACTGCTGCACCTGATCATTGTCTGTTCTTAGGGATTAAGGTTGCCAAGTAAATCTTAGCTTCTTCCACTCCCTCAGTTTCTTCTTTACCTGTGTTGTAGAAGGACATTGTGTAGTGGGTACCCTTCTACGCTAGTATAGTTTTAATACTTGGATATTCCTTTGTGTCATTAAAGTGTTTCTGGAGGACTTATTTGAGTGTTTTGTAGGACCCTTCTCATTTGTGGAATACTGCGTGTGTTTCTTTACTCTTCAGATTACCAGGTGTGTTATATTTGCCAAATACTTACAACAGTTACCTGTGGCTGTTAACTCTGGATATCCATATAATCATGAGGAATATGACAAAAATAATTGTTTTCAATTTTTTAGTTGAAGACACTTGCCTTAAAATTAAATTGATTTTTTTCTCATGGCTTTATTTAAAGTATTTTGTTTTGTTAGTGTTTGACAGAGAGTCAAGTGGAGTTTTTAGTGAAAGAAATTACATGGTTATATACTCGGAAGGTTTTCATAGTTCTATGGTGTATGAGTACATTACAGATTTCAAATATAATTAGGTTTGATTAAATGTATTGCTTTTTAAAGGGGATGTAATGGTCAAACTCTGACTAAAGATTTTTTAATTCACAAAAGAAGTGTAGCTGAAGTATCATAACATGCTTTTCTTTGTGATTATACAATATATTTCTTTTAACATTTCCAGGGCTAAGATATGAGAGAAGGATGAGTGACCAGAGATTGCAGGAGACCTGGACCTCCTTTGCACAGACTCGGTCGTCAGATGTGTTGGTAAGTAAGAAGGATACGTAGCCTTCTGGTTTGATTGTTAAATCCCAGGAATGATTTGTTTAACTGCTTTTTTTTATTGAGATTGAAGTCTTATTCTTAGATAAAGCAAATCATGAGTAGAAAGGATTAAAATGATTTGTGCTGTAGGAGTCATAGATATTTCTATTATTTTGTAGTGTACAATGCTTGATGTAATTTACCCCAAAACATCAGTAGAACGATCACTCCAATTTTAGTAACTCTTTTTATTCAATCCTACTGTAGTTCGAGAATATTTTCTAAGCTAGAATGGGAATTTCTTGTTTATTAAAGGATGAGAGTTCCCCTCAAGTGAGTTAACATTCAAAATCTCTTGTAATGAGAGAACTGTTGTGTTTGGTCTCTTACTTACTGGCATAATTGTCTTATGTTAATGAAAAATGTTGGAATTCATAGCATGTTCCTTAAAAGAAGAGCTTCGGCCAAAGTAAAGAGAAGGAATGCTTTGCCATGATGTGTAAGACCCTTTATTCCCACTTTGTTCCCACTGAAAATATGGAACAAGCAAGTAAACAATGTCCCCTCCCAGCCACTGCCATTTTGACTTCACTTTCTTCTCCTGGCTGTAGCCTTGGCTAGATGCATTGTATTATGATACTGTAGTTTAGCTAGGAATTGGTGCAATATAAAATAAGTAAATTTACTTCTTTTAGGAATAATAAAGGTTTGTCTTTTAAATTGGTTAAGCCATGATATTATGCAGAATGTAGGGTTGTGGTGGCCTATTTGAAACATCCCTGCCTTATGTTCTCTGGACTGGGGTCTGAGTCACACTCAGACTCTTTGGTTTCTCTAGTGTCTGCAACTTCACCATCCTTGTGAGCTAAGGATGGGGTGTTTTTGGAAGCCTACAGGTCTACCCGGTGAGTCCTCGGCATCCATTACCTGGTCCCCCTACTCCTAGCTTGGGTGGAGAGGGGTCATGAGTGCTGATCATATGTAATATGGACAGTCTCTAGGGCATTGCCCTGCTTTCTAGGGCATTATCACTTGTCCCTTGTCTCTGCCAGTCATGAGTGGCCTTGAAGGCTTTAAGTAAGCTACTGTTGGCAAAAATGTATCCTTATTCGAAATGCTTAGCTTATTAAGTACTTTTATGTTGCTTAGTCAATATACAGAGTGTACATGTTTGTTAGAGGACCATATGGCAGTTTAAAGGTATAAAGGCTACTCATGAATAGCAGAGGCAAGGGACAGTGACATTGCCTAACAAGAAGGACAATGCCTTTGGGACTGACCATACAGTATATACATAGATTAACACCCAAGTCCCTTTCCAACTAAGTCCCTCTCCACCCAAGCTCCTCTCCACCCAAGCTAGGACCAGGAAGGGACAGGCAATGGCTGCAGGTAGACCTATAGGCTCCTCCAAACCCTCCATCCTTAACTCATAAGGATGGTGGGATGGTGAGGTTGTAGCCACTAAAGGAACTAATGATTTTGAGTGTGACTTGAACCCCAGTCTGGTGATCACCAGGTAGGGACGTTACCATTAAGCCATTAAGCCACCACAACCCTAAAGTTAACTGAAACCAGAGTGAAAAAAATGGAAGCTAAGCGTAAGAAAAGGGGAAGAATTATTGTATTGGTATGGGGTCAGGTTCCTGGGCTTCCCTTTCCTTGCTGCCCTTTAGTCTATTTCTCCCCATATAGACTATCTTCCCATATAGACTAGGTTAGTGGTTTGAAGATTCAAAATATGGAAGTATTTTTATAGATAATTTGAATAGGGATCTTAGGCTGGAATTTTTTTTTTTTTCTTTATAATCTCTTCAATCATACTGTATATAACAGAACTTTATTTATTGCATAAGCATTATTGTAGATCTAATAAGGTTTCAAATAATTTTCATTTACTTCTCCCCCCTTTACTGAATAAAGATACAGTGAACCCTCGTTTATCGCGGTAGATAGGTTCCAGTCGCGGCCGCGATAGGTGAAAATCCGCGAAGTAGTGACACCATATTTACCTATTTATTCAACATGTATATTCAGACTTTTAAAACCTTCCCTTGTACGTGGTACTGTTAACAAACTACCCTTTAATGTACAGAACACTTAATGCATGTACTACAGTACCCTAAACTAAAACAGGCACAAATATTAAAGGTGATTTTATATCATGCATTTCCTAAACATGCTAAAAAGCACGATAAAAAATGGCAACCAATGTTTTGTTTACATCTATCTCTGATCATAATGTAGAAACAAACTGGAGGTAGAGCTTTGCTTATTACCCAGACATATTTCCCATACTTTTCCCTTAGAACTACATCACATCTTCCTACTTTAGATATATATATATGTATATATATATATATATATATGTGTGTATGTATATATATATATATGTATGTATGTGTGTGTGTATATATGTATATATATATTTATATGTATACACATATACATACCTACATATGTACATAAATACATGCATACATACATGTATATATATATATATGTATGTATATATATATATATATATATATATATATATATATATATATATATATATATATATATATATATATATATATATATATATTACTGTATGTATATGGGTTATGGAAAAAATCCGCGAAGTGGTGAATCCGCGATGGTCGAACCGCGAAGTAGCGAGGGTTCACTGTATATAGTACCAGTCTTCTAAGCAGAACATATGTATATTTCTGCTATGTTTTTTCTTTGGGACAGGTCTTGTTAGTAACCTGTTCAGAGAATTTTTCTGTTTTGGATGTGTCTGTTAGTGTTAATTCCCTGAAAAGTAGGAAAGTTATTCTCTAGTATATAAGAAATAGTTTCTCACCCATTGGATATCCTCAAGGAATACAGAAACATACAATGAAAGACTTCAAGTGTCTTCACGAACACCCTTCCTGTATCATCTCTTGGGCGAACAACTTTTTTTTTTTAAAGAAACTGGAAGAATGTGGGCATGCTTCACAGACAACCCATAAGTTGAAGGAACACGATTCCTTGCACTCATTCTCAATTGAGGGGAATATGTTGACAATCAACCGGTACATAGTTCAGTAAGTGAGAAAGACTCATCTCTAAGAACATGAGGGTATGAGCGCTGAAGTTCCCAATTCAGGACTGTGAACCACAGGGTTAAGCCGTGATCAATTTAATACCCTTTGAGGAGTTATCTTAAGAGGGACAAGCACAGAACAGATAGTCTCTGCAGGGATGTTGTCACAGGGCATATCACATTATCTGTACTGCCCACCTGCTCACAGAGACATTCTCCAGACCATCAAAAGGTGTTTTTCCAATAGGACAGAGTGAACCCTCCTGAGGTACAGGGAATAGCCCAGACACTGAAGGTGAGCACTGGTTCTAGGGAAGCCCTTAGGGGTAGCAGTTCTAGAGGCATAAAAGACACTATGAAAGATGGACTCCTTGACTTGTTAAGGAAAAAAGAGAGACAATGATCCCTATAGGTCCGGATCAAGGGCCTACACCGGCAAAGGCAGAAAATCCTGAAACTAAAGTTACCTTTGATAAGGTTTTATCCCTGATCAGGGAACATGATAACCAAAGGGAAGCCTTGTGAAAGTGGTGAAAAGAGGCAAAATTGCCTTTGACGGGCACTTTGGTGCCGTTCGGGGGTTCAAAACCTTCATTGATGCTTTTGGTCAAAACTGGCCAAAGAACCGATTGACGGCATCAACGACCAGAGTGCAAGGCCTAAAAACTCTGTTAGAGCAAGTAAACCCTTTAGGATCCTACTCCCAGCTCTCTCCCTTCAGAGGGGGTTCTACGTTCCTGAGTTATCGAGCCCTTATCACCTCCCAATCGATGTGGGTATCTTCACGGTGACCCTCTGCATTTCGGTAGAGAGCTTGGTCATTGAGAGCTCGATATGTATTATGGATATAATTATAGATATATCATAGATATACAGTAGATTGATACTATACATACTGTATTTATTTATATATTTTATTCCAAGTATGATATGGAGGATATAAATATTGAGGAAGATAGAATAAATTGAAAAAAATTTTCATATTAGAATTCATTACAGTATTTTAATACTTGCCCACATTCTAGTAGGGTCAGAAATAAAGTAGAGAGTCTCATAAACAAATAGTAATTATTTATATCGGTCAGCGATAAGGTGGAGAAACCTTGACGGGCTAGTTGAAATCTAAGAAAACTCTCGCTTTGTTTCTCATCACTAATCTTGATCTGTTGTTGTAGGTGGTTTGGTCCTTCTGGCCATACATGTGCACTAGAAGCCCTGCATCCCTTAATTTAAGCTTGTCCTGGAAGCATGTTACGTGATTGTATGGAAGTATTGAAAGGAGAAAATTTGTTATGACTACTGTACAACTTTTGCTCTATGCATGAATGTGTATGAAATATAAACATTGAAATTTTTCAATATTAAACTTACCCGATAATCATGTAGCTGTCAACTCCGTTGCCCGACAGAATTCTACGGGAGGGATACGCCAGCTATCACTATACTAGAAGGGGGTGTACTCACAAGCGCCACCTGTGGCCAGGTACTACAGTACTTGTTGTTGACGCCACCTCACTTTTTCCTCTGTCGTGCTTCCGGCAAGACGTTCTTGGATACGCTTATGATTTTGGAGTATTGTTCACGGTTTGGTGAAGTATTTCTCTAAAATTTGCAGCTATTCGCTATACTGGAAACTTCTATATTAGCTTAGTTAGCTTTTGGAATTAATTTGATTAATTATGGTGACGAAGAGAGTATGAACTCTCTTTCACCTTTAAATGGCCAACCCTTCCCTTAGACGGAAGTGTTGGTGTCTAAGAGAGTATAGACTCTCTTTCTTAATTTTGCTTAACAAAAGTTATAGATTTATTTTATATCTCTCCGCCTCTTATAGGCCTCTTCGATTAACTTCCTTTTATTATAAACTTATTAAAATTAATTTTTATATTTGTTTATATTCGACCTTCCTAATAGTAGGCGGTCTTTTCTTGGTACCGAAGTTAATTAACATTGAGCCCGTCATTTCGGTTTTACCTGTTAACATATTATGCTATTTTAATGTCTTTGAAAGAATTTCTTTGATAGTCTCGTACTGTTTTCAAAGTTGAACTAACGTTTTGTTTTGTCTCTGCAGTTGTTGACGTTCAGAACGTTCAACTTGCGCTCTATCGTTACGATAGAGAAAGAATTTTCACGGTTTCACGTTGCAGTAAGAGTAACCGTGTCTAGCGTTTTGTTCATTCTTTCTTAACTTAATGGTTTTAATCCTAATAAAGGAACTTTTCATTTTGGGAAATATTTCAGTTTTTTCCTTTAACAATAATATGTTTTAACGATATATATGATTGGGCTCTTCTCTCAGGTTCTAAGTCAAGAGAGAGAGAGAGAGAGAGATAGAGACGGAGGGAGAAAGAGGAGGATAAACGTTTCATTCAAGCGAGTAACGTTGTTATCGTTTTTGCTCTTCTCCCTAGTCTCTTTAGGGGAAGAAGGTAAACGTTTCTAGAGTGATCTAGTGTTTAGTCTCTTTCCAGCCACTGAATTATTTATCTTTCATTAGATTTTTCTGTTACATTGTAATTCTGTTTTCGCAATTACTAACTTTTGAGAAAGGATAGAATTGCGTGTTTCAGGTACAAACCACTTAAAGTTTCGAGTTCAGTGAAATAAGTGCAAACAGAAAATCAAAGTGATAAGTGATTAGCGCAAAGTGTGTCAGTGTTGTGCGTGAGGGTACTTCTGTGCGCGCCAGTCGTCCTTCCAGTCCGGGACCTCTTGCAAGCTCCCAAGCCCAGGGGAGAAGCAATGTCGAAGGGCAAAAGGGTTCAGCAGGCCTTGATCGGCGCACAGAAGTATCCTCGGTGGTTGCGGGCGTGTCTTACCGAGACCGTCACTCCCACCCGCAGACGATTGAGCCCTTATTTTGCTCGTCTGCAGAAGAAATTTAGGGGAGAAAACGCTGGTCTCAGGTCTCAAGACCTCTTAAACGTAAAGTCCAGACCTATGCCAGACGTACGAAGTTAGAGTTCAACAACCCGGATGCAGTCATTGGGTTAGCTCTGACTCTCCTCAGTCATCAGTTGAATGCACTCCGCCTAAGAGGAGTAAGGTTCTGCCGCAACAGATCTCTGCTGTTAAGGCTTTACCTCAGCAGACCTTAGTGTCTGCCGACCCCAAGTTGACTCTACTGCAGTCCATGCAGTCACAACTTTCGGTCTTGATGCGTGAGTGTCGGGCTGAGAAGGTTGCGCCTCCGCCTGCGCTCGCTCCGCCTGCGCTCGCTCCGCCTGCGCTCGCTCCGCCTGCGCTCCCTCCGCCTGCGCTCGCTCCGCCTGCGCTCGCTCCGCCTGCGCTCGCTCCGCCTGACCGCAGTACCGCCTGCCAGGCGTACGATGTTGAGCCACGTTATGAGTTTACTGATCCCAGTGGTGTGCAGCTCCCTCCGCCTTCCTTAAGGCAACCTCAGCAATGGGAACAGGAGGCTTATACCTCTCTTCCTCCGCTTCCACTTGCTGTTCCACCAGTGAGGCAACACTCGCTTGAGGTACAACAACCTCTCCCATCCATGAGTCAGTCTCCTCAGCTCTCGCTGCAGCGAGCTCAACCCTCCTCAAGGCAAGCACCTCAACACCTTAGCCTTGCGCCTCAGGAGCCTCAACTTGCGAGACTTTTACTGCGTTCTGCGCAGCCACTACCTTTTCGCTCTCAGCTCACACCGCAGGAACCTCAACTCGTTCCTCAGGAACTTGCTACTGCGCATCCGCCAACCACTCGGCAAGCGCAACCCTTGAGTTCAGCCACTCATGCCAGGAGTCAGCCTCCTCCACCCATGCGCCTACCTTCTGCTACTTCCTTTGATCAGCCTTTGCAGACTGAGCCTCAGGTGTTCCCTCAACAGAGTCTTGAAGAGGAAACCACAACTATTGTTGTTCCAGCTCGTTCTGACTCTGCTGTTCAGCATACCTTACCTCCATTTTCAAACATTATGATAATGGAGGTTATTTGTATTACTTATAAAAATATATTTGTATTCCTTGCAATATATTTTTAACAATATCGCAAAATATGGCAAAAATATGAATCATGAGTTATGAATGTAAGGTAAATATTATGTTGATATTAAAACCCCATGCAAGCATGCATAAAGCACTCTAGCACTGGTCATGGAATTTCTGAGAAATGTTAAACGCCATGCACACGCTCTGCTTACCTTACAGCATGCTCTACATACAGCATGCTCTGCTTACAGCATGCTCTGCATACAACATGCTCTGCATACAGCATGCTCTGCATTCAGCATGCTCTGCATACAACATGCTCTACATACAGCATGCTCTGCATACAGCATGCTCTGCATACAACATGCTCTGCATACAGCATGCTCTGCATTCAGCATGCTCTGCATACAACATGCTCTGCATACAGCATGCTCTGCATTCAGCATGCTCTGCATACAACATGCTCTACATACAGCATGCTCTGCATACAGCATACTCTGCATACAACATGCTCTGCATACCTTACCGCATGCTTCTCAGTCACACATCTTTGGTTGTTGCCAACTCACTAGACTGTCAAGCAGTTTCATAACGTTGCCTTCTAGTCTGCTGCTTTTGCACCAGTGAAACCCTCACTGAGAGAACTTAGCTTTTCTAGGATATGGTCCCTGTAGATGAGAAAGTTCTTTTCTCCCTCCTTCTGATATTCCCTTGAGGACTCTGTCATTTGGAGGGAGCCTTTAGCTGCGTAGCCTCCTATGGACTTTTATTTAAGCATAACATGCTTCCAGGGAAGGTAATGGTTCCACTTCAGTCGCAAATCCCGTCTGTTACCACACCTGCTCCCATAGACCTTGAGCTGTGTTGCAAGACATGCAGTCCAAGCTTAGTCCTTGTTAGAGGATTTTTTGTTTACGGAGTCAATGTGTCACGGGGAAGACGTTCAACAACCAGCAGAAGTGACTTGTTGTGACGCAGTGCGGCAACCTCAGCAACCCGATAAGGAGTTGTCTGTACGACCCAGACAGTCTAGACAGATTCGGGTTGTCACTGTACTTCCTCGCTTGCCCATGGTTGACAGTTCACAGACTGTGCAGCAGTACCATGATCTTGTGTCCGGCTCCGTCAGACGACTGGCTTTTAAGAGCTCCCACAAGTCGTCGCTGTCTGGAGATTTTCAAATGGACTATGGATCTGACCAAGGAACTGGGCCTCCTGGTCAATTTTGAGGAGTCTCAGCTCGTCCCATCCCAGACCATTGTCTCCTTGGGTATGGATCTTCAGAGTCGAGCTTTTCGGGCTTTTCCGTCGGCCCCAAGGATCTTCCAAGCCCTAGAATGCATCCAGAGCATGCTGAGAAGGAACCGATGCTCAGTCAGGTAGTGGATGAGTCTAACAGGGACACTTTCATTGCTGGCCCTGTTCATCGTGTTAGGGAGACTCCACCTCCCCCCCCTTCAGTATCATCTAGCTGCTCACTGGATAAAGGACATGACGCTAGAGACGGTCTCAGTTCCTGTTTCCGAAGAGAGGAGGTCTTCTCTCGCGTGGTGTAAGAACAGCTTTCTTCTCAAGGAAGTCTACCTTTGGCTGTTCAGAAACACGACCGCCGTCTCCTCTCGGACGCATCAGACACGGGCTGGGGTGCGACTTT
The DNA here is from genome assembly GCF_036898095.1 of Palaemon carinicauda. Lineage (NCBI taxonomy): Eukaryota > Metazoa > Arthropoda > Malacostraca > Decapoda > Palaemonidae > Palaemon > Palaemon carinicauda. Next base: position 28,001,969 of record NC_090740.1, read on the forward strand.
GGACGGACAAGAATGCTCGGGAACATGGAATCAGGAGCAAAGGACACTTCACATCAATTGCAAGGAGTTGTTGGCGGTTATTCTGGCCTTGATAAACTTCAAGTCCCTCCAGCTTAACAAAGTGGTGGAGGTGGACTCTGACAACACCACAGCCCTGGCTTACATCTTCAAGCAGGGAGGGACTCTTTCGTGGAAGTTGTTCTAGATTGCAAGGGACCTACTCATCTGGTCTAAAGATCGAAAGCTAACTGGTAACGAGGTTCATTCAGGGCGGTATGAATGTCATGGCAGATCACCTCAGCCGGAAGGGTCAGGTCATCCCCACAGAGTGGACCCTTCTCAAGAATGTTTGCAGCAGACTTTGGGCCCTGTGGGGTCAGCCAACCATAGATCTGTTCGCTACCTCGATAACCTAGAGACTCCTGTTGTATTGTTCTCCGATTCCAGACCCAGCAGCAGTTCACGTGGATGCTTTTCTGCTGGATTGGTTCCATCTCGACCTGTATGCATTCCCGCCGTTCAAGATTGTCAACAGGGTACTTCAGAAGTTCTCCTCTCACAAAGGGACACGGCTGACGTTGGTTGGCTCCGCTCTGGCCCGCGAGAGAATGGTTCTTAGAGGTACTGCAATGGCTGGTCAACATTCCCAGGACTCTTCCTCTAGGAGTGAACCTTCTAAGTCTACCTCACGTAAAGAAGGTACACCCAATCCTCCACGCTCTTCGTCTGACTGCCTTCAGACTTTCGAAAGACTCTCAAGAGCTAGGGGCTTTTCGAAGGAGGCAGCCAGAGCGATTGCCAAAGCAAGGAGAACATCCACTCTCAGAATCTATCAGTCTCAAGGGGAAGTCTTCCGTAGCTGGTACAAGACCAATGCAGTTTCCTCAACCAGTACCACTGTAACCCAGATTGCTGACTTCCTGTTATATCTAAGGAAAGTAAGATCCCTTTCAGCTCCAACGATCAAGGGTTACAGAAGTATGTTGGCAGCGGTTTTCCGCCACAGAGGCTTGGATCTTTCCACCAACAAAGATCTACAGGACCTCCCTAGGTCTTTTGAGACCTCAAAGGAACGTCGGTTGTCCACTCCAGGCTGGAATCTAGACGTGGTCCTAAGGTTCCTTATGTCATCAAGATTTGAACCTCTCCAATCAGCCTCTTTTTAGGACCTCACATTAAAAACTCTTTTCCTCGTGTGCTTGACAACAGCTAAAAGAGTAAGTGAGATCCACGCCTTCAGCAGGATCATTGTTTTCACATCTGAAACGGCTACATGTTCCTTGCAGCTCGGTTTTTGCTAAACGAGCTTCCTTCACGTCCTTGGCCTAAGTCGTTCGAGATCCCAAGCCTGTCCAACTTGGTGGGGAATGAACTGAAGAGAGTACTTTGCCCAGTTAGAGCTCTTAGGTACTATCTAAAAAGGTCTTAACCTTTACAAGGACAATCAGAAGCCTTATAGTGTGCTATCAAGAAACCTTCTTTTCCAAGTTCTAAGAACTCAGTTTCTTACTATTCAGGCTTCTGATTAGAGAAACACATTCTCATCTGAAGGAAGAAGACCTTGCTTTGCTGAAGGTAAGGACACATGAAGTGGGAGCTGTGGCTACTTCAGTGGCCTTCAAACAGAGCCATTCTCTGCAGAGTGTTATGGATGCAACCTATTGGAGAAGCAAGTCAGTGTTCGCATCATTCTATCTCAAAGATGTCCAGTCTCTTTACGAGTACTGCTACACCCTGGGACCATTCGTAGCAACGAATGCAGTAGTAGGCGAGGGCTCAGCCACTACATTCCCATAATCCCATAACCTTTTAACCTTTCTCTTGAATACTTTTTATGGGTTGTACGGTCGGCTAAGAAGCCTTCCACATCCTTGTTGATTTGGCGGGTGGTCAATTCTTTCTTGAGAAGCGCCGAGGTTAAAGGTTGTGATGAGGTCCTTTAGTATGGGTTGCAGCCCTGTATACTTTAACACCTTTGAGTTGATTCAGCCTTCCAAGAGGAACGCTGCGCTCAGTAAGGAAGACGATCTTATTAAAGGCAGAGTAACGGTTCAAGTCGACTTCCTTACCAGGTACTTATTATTTCATTGTTATTGTGGATAACTGATTATATGAAATACGGGATACTTAGCTATCCTTTAGTCTTGTACACTGGTTTTTCACCCACCCCCCTGGGTGTGAATCAGCTACATGATTATCGGGTAAGTTTAATATTGAAAAATGTTATTTTCATTAGTAAAATAAATTTTTGAATATACTTACCCGATAATCATGATTTAATTGACCCACCCTTCCTCCCCATAGAGAACCAGTGGACCGAGGAAAAAGTGAGGTGGCGTCAACAACAAGTACTGTAGTACCTGGCCACAGGTGGCGCTTGTGAGTACACCCCCTTCTAGTATAGTGATAGCTGGCGTATCCCTCCCGTAGAATTCTGTCGGGCAACGGAGTTGACAGCTACATGATTATCGGGTAAGTATATTCAAAAATTTATTTTACTAATGAAAATAACATTTTTTTGTTAACTTTATGGTATTAATGATAATTTTTTTGTGAGATGAGATAACTTCTTTCCCAATTAGTCAATCAATTTATAATTATTTACCTCTCTTTGTTACTCCTATATTTATTATTATTATTATTATTTTTATTATTACTAGGTAAGCTACAACCTTAGTTATAAAAGCAAGATGCTATAAGTGCAAGGGCTCCATCAGGGAAAAATAGCCCAGGGAGGAAAGGAAATAGATAAACGATATAAGAAATAATGAACAATTGAAATAAAATTTCAAAAACATTAAAACAGACACTTCATATACAGTATAAACTATAAAAAGACTTATGTCAGCCTGTATTTAATTTTTTGACTAGCATGCCTACTCCATATTCTTGTCTCTGTCCTTTCACCACAATATTTTTGTGCCTTGCTCTCTAATATTAAACCTTCCGAATAAAACAAATGGCCACATTTCTTATAGTCAGCATCAATTCTTGTTTTAATTTTTCTCATCTTTTTATATTTATAGGTCTCATTTTAAGGGAGATTTATTTATTTCGATTTCGTTAAGCTTTTTGCATCACACAAATGTTAAAGCCGGGAGACACTGGATTCTATTTCATTGTGAGAGCATTTTTTTTTTACAGTATACAAATAGCCCATGACCTTACTGATGAATCATTCAGATTTGTATGGGCCTGTGGTCACCTGTTGATGAATAACATTTTTTTTAATTTTATAACCCATTTGCTGGAAATTTTAATTCAGAAGAAACTCTTCTTGGAAATAGTGTTGTGTGATGTGTAAGGAAAGAAAAGAATGTTTAGAGAATTCTTTAATACAGACTAAGTGGTGTATGTGTAAACAAAAGGAAAGTCTGTACAGTACCTGTAGTAAGGGATCCAATATCATATTGTCTGGACAATCTTATAAAGGCCTTATTGCTTTGCTCTTGCTAGTATTATCTCATGGTGCCTTGCTGACTGACTACGTAACAGAATCTGGGTAGCTTATTGAAGATGTCATTGCCTGGCGTTCTGCTGATTGATATTTCAAGACCCAATCAAGCTCGATAGTATCTAGTATTGTCTGCAACTTTACCATTTACCATCCTTGTGAGGTAGGGATAGGTTTTTTTAAATATTAAACTTAGCCGGTGAATATATAATAGCTGACGTCTCGGACGGCTCGACAGAAACCAAAAACTCGCGAGCGATCGCCATGAAGGTTGCGGGTGTGACCACCAGCGCCGACTATCGGCCAGATACCGCATATACTTGTAAACATCTCCAGTTCTTCTCTGTCGGTCTTATCGACAAGTTGATTCCGCTCGCTGATGACCTTGAGTTTTCGTCCTTTTTGGTGAAGTACTTTATTTTGGTTGTTTTTGAGCTTTCGCTGTGACGGGTGTTTTTTCTTCAATTAAAACTCTTGAAACCCTTTTTTGGCTAGTGTTTATTGTTGATGACTTTGGTTTTGTTTTGGATTTTCTCTGATTGTTCAATATGGCTGACCCTTCTCCTATCCCTGGACCTAAATTTCGCAAGTGTAATGCGAGGGATTGTAACAAACGTCTTCCCAAGGCCTCTCTCGACCCACATACCGTTTGTTCTAATTGCCGGGGTAAATCCTGCCAATTAGGAGATCGGTGTGATGAGTGCGTGGTCTTGTCGGAATTCGACTGGCTTGAATATGATAAATATACTCGTAAGCTGGAGAGAGATAGGGTGAGGAGAAGCTCCTCTAGGTCGTTGGAATTTTCCTCCTCCCATGCCCCTGAACCTAATCCTTCCCCTGTAGTAGTTGTTCCTGAACCCCCTACTAGCACTCATGAACCGTCCATGCGGGATATGTTTCTTGCGATTCAAGCTTTAGGCGAAAAAGTTGAGTCCTTAGCATCGGACCGTAACCAACTCATGTCAGATGTGAAGTTATTGAAGTGTCAGAGTGGTAAATCAGAAAATCGTAGTGATAAAGTGATAAGTGCGCAAAGTGTATTTAGTGTTGCGACCGAGGGTTCGTCTGTTCGTGCTTGTCGCTCCCTCAGTCCGAGACCTCTTTCAGGCTCCCCTGCACCAGGGAGAAGTAATGTCGTAGGACTTAAGGGGACGAGAGGCTTTAACCAACGTACAGACGTTCCCTCTTTGGTATCGGATGTTTCTCGTCAAGATCGCCCTTATCATAAGACGGGTGAGACTGTGCTCTCCTCGTCATCCGAAGACTTTTCGCAAAAGAAACCTTGGCGCAAGGTTTCCAGACCCTTGAAGCGAAAGTCAGTCCCTTCAGGACAGGTCCAGCGTCCTGGCTGTAGCCATTGGGACAGCTCTGACCCTTTGCAGTCGTCGGAAGACTGTTCGCCTATTAAACGCAAGCGTAACACGGGGTCCGAGGGTCGCGTTAAAGGCAATGTTTTGCCAACACAGACGTTACCGTCGTCCCGGCCCGTTCCGACTCCCGTTGATCCCAAATGGGTTGTCCTGCGGGACATGCAGACTAAGCTTACCTCCCTTATGGAGGAGTATGACGTTGAGCAGGTTCGAGATGATCCTTTGCTTTCGAGTCGCCGTTACGCTGAACGAGACTCTGGCCGTCAGCCGCCCAAACGAGTATTTACTCATCCGTTTGACGTTAGTGCTGACGTTTCTTGTACTTTGAAACGTGATGTCAGTAGTTTTTCACGTCAGTCACGTGACATGGTTTCTCCCTCGCTGCAGTCTCGTGTTGACTTTCAGCCGCTACCGCAGTCTCGTGTTGACGTTCAGCCGCTGCCGCAGTCTCGTGTTGACGTTCAGCCGCTGCCGCCGCAGCCTCGACCTGACGTTCGCCGACCGGCTCCGTTGCCTCGACGTGACGTTGAGCGTCAATCACCGCAGTCGGAGGTTGTTTTGCCTGCTCAGTCTATGCAGTCAAGGCAGTTCCGACGTGACGTCGAGCGTCAATCAACTTCAGTTGTTGTTGTTGGTCAGTCACAAGGATTTCAGTCCTTTCAGCAGCAGCGTGACGTCGCTTCCTCTACTGCTACTGCTGCTCCTTTGCTTGTTGACATTGCCTGTCAAGCGTTGCCGCCGCGGCAGGTCTCTCCTTTTCATGAGACTCTGGCAATTGTCGGACGAGGTTCCTTCAGATGAGGAAGTTGCTGATCCCCCTCCAACTGATATTCCTTTGGGGACTTTGTCAGACGGAGAGGAGCCTAAAGCTGCTCAGCCCTCTATGGACTTTAAAAAAATCATGCTGATTTTTAAGGATCTGTTTCCGGACCATTTTGTAACTGCTGCTCCTCGTTCGCCGCCGTCAGAGTTTACGCTAGGCCTAGCTGCTTCGAAGCCGTCCTTTACTAAGCTAGTGCTCTCTCGCTCTTCTAAGAGAGCTTTACGTTTGCTAGGCGACTGGTTGATCACCAGGAGGAGTTTGGTGAAGACAGCCTTTGCTTTCCCTCCTTTTAAACTGGCTTCTAGAGCGAACGTCTGGTATGACACGGGAGAAGTTCTCGGCTTGGGAGTTCCTGCCTCTGCCCAGGGAGACTTCTCAAGCCTCGTAGACTCTCCCCGTCGCCTGGCCATGAGACGCTCTAAAGTTTACTGGTCCTCCTCGGACCTTGACCATCTCCTCAAAGGGGTTTACAGGGCCTTCGAAGTTTTTAACTTCTTAGATTGGTCGCTAGGAGCTTTAAGCAGGAAGATCTCTTTGGCCGACCGTGATGTTTCCGTGCTTATTATGTCCTGCATGGACAAAGCCATCCGTGATGGCTCTAATGAGCTCGCCGCCACCTTTACGGCAGGAGTCCTGAAGAAGAGGGAGACTCTTTGCTCGTTCCTTTTGGCAGGAGTAACTCCCTGCCAAAGGTCGGAGCTTCTCTTTGCCCCGTTGTCATCTGCCTTGTTTCCTCAGCAGTTGATCAAGGATATTGTGGCTTCACTGGTGCAGAAGGATACCCACGACCTGATGGCTACGTCGGCGCGCAAGGCTGCTCCTTCATCGTCTTATGTCGTAAGACCCAAGATCGATACCCCAGCGACGAGGTTTATCCCGCCCTTTCGTGGCAGAGCCCCCAGTAGGGGAGGCGCTCGTGCCGACAGTAAAAGAGGCAAGAGGAGAGGATCCAAGTCCTCCCGTGGCAGAGTCTGACTGCCCACGTCCTCAGACAGCAGTAGGGGCCAGACTGAACAACTTCTGGCAGGCCTGGGAGAAGAGGGGTGCAGACCGAGAGTCTGTGTTGTTGCTCAAGGAGGGGTACAAAATACCGTTTGTACGACCTCCTTTAGTAACAGTTCCTTTAGACCTCTCTCCCAGGTATCGAGAGGAGTCAAGGAGACAAGCTCTACATCAGCAGGTGTCTCAGTTGCTAAAGAAGGGAGCGGTGGTGAAAGTCTCGGACCTTCAATCACCGGGATTTTACAACCGTCTCTTCCTAGTCCCCAAGCATACAGGAGGTTGGAGGCCAGTGCTGGATGTCAGTGCGCTCAACGTTTTTGTTGTAAAAACAAAATTTACGATGGAGACCACGAAGTCCGTCCTAGCAGCGGTCAGAGAGGGAGACTGGATGGTCTCTCTCGACCTGCAGGATGCGTACTTCCACATTCCTATACACCCGGATTCTCAACCGTATCTAAGGTTTGTATACAGGAATGTGGTGTACCAGTTCCGAGCACTGTGCTTCGGCCTCAGCCCTGCTCCTCTTGTTTTTACGAGGCTCATGAGGAATGTGGCAAAATTTCTTCATTTATCGGGAATTCGAGCCTCCCTGTACCTGGACGACTGGCTACTCAGAGCGTCGTCCCGTCATCGCTGTCTGCAGGACCTTCAATGGACGTTGGATCTTGCAAAGGAGTTGGGACTGTTAGTGAACTTAGAAAAGTCTCAACTGAATCCCTCCCAGACGATTCTCTATTTGGGGATGGAGATTCGCAGTCTAGCTTTTCGGGCTTTTCCGTCTGCCACCAGGATAGATGAAGCCTTGCTCAAAGTCCGCCTCATGCTGAGAAAAGACCGTTGCTCAGTAAGAAGTTGGATGAGCCTCCTAGGGACTCTCATCCCTGGAACAATTTATCTCACTAGGGAGACTTCACCTTCGCCCTCTCCAGTTCCATCTAGACTCCCATTGGGACAAGGGCAAGACTTTGGAAGCTGTTTCGATCCCGATCTCCGAGCCAGTAAAGACGTGCCTGAACTGGTGGTACAGCAACATAAGTCTTCGAGAGGGTTTGTCCCTGGCGGTCAAGAACCCAATCCACGTGTAATTCTCAGACGCGTCGGATTTGGGTTGGGGAGCGACTCTGGACGGTCTGGAATGTTCGGGTCTTTGGACGTCGGATCAGAGGAGCCTGCACATCAACTGCAAGGAGCTGTTGGCTGTTCACTTGGCTTTGACGAGTTTCGAGAGTCTTCTACGAAACAAAGTGGTAGAAGTGAATTCGGACAACACCACGGCCTTGGCGTACATCTCCAAGCAAGGAGGCACTCACTCCCACACACTGTTCGTCATCGCAAGGGACCTCCTCATCTGGTCAAAAGATCGAGGCATCTCACTGTTGACAAGGTTCATCCAGGGGGAATTGAACGTCTTGGCGGACTGTCTCAGTCGGAGAGGTCAGGTGATGCCCACAGAATGGACCCTCCACAAGGACGTGTGCAAGAGTCTTTGGATGACTTGGGGTTAACCCACCATAGACCTCTTTGCGACCTTTTTGACCAAAAGGCTCCCGACCTATTGCTCTCCAGTCCCAGATCCAGAGGCAGCCCACATAGATGCCTTCCTGCTGGACTGGTCTCACCTGGACGCGTACGCATTCCCGCCGTTCAAGATCATCAACAGGGTTCTGCAGAAGTTCGCCTCTCACGAAGGGACAAGGTTGACGTTGGTTGCTCCCCTCTGGCCCGCGAGAGAGTGGTTCACAGAGGTACTTCAATGGCTGGTAGACGTTCCAAGGAGTCTGCCTTTAAGGATGGATCTCTTACGACAGCCCCTCGTAAGGAGTCTTCATCAAAGCCTCCCCGCGCTTCGTCTGACTGCCTTCAGACTATCGAAAGACTCTCAAGAGCTCGAGGATTTTCGAAGGAGGCAGCCAGAGCGATCGCGAGGGCTAGGAGAACATCTACCATCAAGGTCTACCAGTCGAAGTGGGAGGTCTTTAGAGATTGGTGCAAGTCATCATCCATTTCCTCTTCCAGTACCTCTGTAGCCCAAATTGCAGACTTTCTCCTGCATCTGAGAAATGTTCGCTCCCTCTCTGCTCCCACTATTAAGGGCTACAGGAGGATGTTGGCTTCTGTGTTCAGACATAGAGGCTTGGATCTGTCCAATAATAAAGATCTCCAAGATCTCCTTAAGACCTTCGAGACCTCTAAGGAGCGTCGTATGTCAACTCCTGGTTGGAACTTAGACGTGGTCCTAAGGTTCCTAATGTCCGACAGGTTTGAGCCATTGCATTCAGCCTCCCTGAAGGATCTCACCCTCAAGACGCTTTTTTTGGTGTGCTTGTCTTCGGCTAAAAGGGTCAGTGAGATCCATGCCTTTAGTAAAAACATCGGCTTCTCTACAGATAAAGCCACATGTTCGCTTCAGCTTGGTTTCTTGGCCAAAAATGAACTGCCTTCTCGTCCTTGGCCTAAATCTTTTGATATACCTTGCCTATCAGAGATCGTAGGCAACGAGGTTGAAAGAGTACTGTGCCCAGTTAGAGCTCTTAAGTTTTATTTAGCTCGTACCAGATTTTTACGAGGTGGGTCTGAGGACTTATGGTGCTCCGTTAAGAAGCCCTCATTGCCTATGTCTAAAAATGCTTTATCGTATTTTATTAGATTTTTAATCCGAGAGGCACATTCTCACTTAAGTGAAAAAGATCGTTGTTTACTTAAGGTCAAGACGCACGAAGTAAGAGCGATAGCAACTTCCGTGGCTTTTAAGCAAAACAGATCTCTGCGAAGTATTATGGACGCGACCTTTTGGAGGAGCAAGTCGGTGTTCGCTTCATTTTACTTAAAAGACGTCCAGACTCTTTATGAGGACTGCTACACACTGGGTCCATTCGTTGCAGCGAGTGCAGTAGTGGGTGAGGGTTCTACCACTACATTCCCTTAATCCCAATATCCTTTTAATCTTCTCTTGAAATGTTTTTAATCTTGTCTTGGGTTGTACGGAAGACTAAGAAGTCTTTCGCATCCTTTTTGATTCGGCGGGTGGTCAAATGTCGTTTCTTGAGAGCGCCCAGATTAAGGGTTTTGATGAGGTCCTGTTGTATGGGTGGTCGCCCTGGATATAACAGCTCCTGGGGGTCTTTCAGCATCCTGAGAGGATGGCTGGGCTTCGTGAGGAAAGCGGACTAATAAGGCAGAGTAATCGTCAGAGTCAGCTTCCTTAGCAGGTGCCTATATTTAATTGGGTTTTGTTATGATATAATTGTCAAAAACTCATGAGCATATACGCCTTTATTGTATTAATACTGGTCTCTACCCACCACCATGGGTGTGAATCAGCTATTATATATTCACCGGCTAAGTTTAATATTTAAAAATGATATTTTGATTATAAGATAAATTTTTGAATATACTTACCCGATGAATATATAAATTAAAGGCCCTCCCTTCCTCCCCGATAGAGACCCAGCGGAATGAGAAGAACTGGAGATGTTTACAAGTATATGCGGTATCTGGCCGATAGTCGGCGCTGGTGGTCAGACCCGCAACCTTCATGGCGATCGCTCGCAAGTTTTTGGTTTCTGTCGAGCCGTCCGAGACGTCAGCTATTATATATTCACCGGGTAAGTATATTCAAAAATTTATTTTATAATCAAAATATCATTTTTGGCGAGCCTATGATTCTACTTGCGGATTCATCAGCACCCATTTCCTGGCTCTCCTGTGTCCTAGCTTGATGGACAGTGGTCTGGGACGCTGATATGTATACATGATCAGGCTTTAGAACATTGTCCTTTCCCTAGGGAAATTTTCTATCCCTTCCTTGTGAGATTCATAAGAGACCTTTAAAACTTATAAGTACCAGATACAAGTATTACCACATTTGACCTGTGAAACTATAGATCACTGAAGGTAACACTTCATTTTCCAGTAATGAGACAAACATGGTTTAATCCGTGTACATTAGTTTGATTACAATGAAAAATAATTGATATGAAAATACATACACTTATGCTGATACTAAATTATGAGAACTTTTTATTTTATTTTTACATCTGATGGTTATATGTATGAATATTATCAATGTTCTGTTAAAAAAGTTTTTTTAATACCTGTTACCTATTTACTCATTAAACTATTGTTGATAGTGTAGAGTTAGTTTTTACATTAAAGTTTATAATTACTTTTTTCCAGGAACGGCAGACTCGCTTGGATGAGTTTTTAGAATTGCTTTTATCGTCTGCCAAGGGAGAGACCCCGCTTTCAAATCTTATTCACTTCAGGTTAGTTGAATTTATTTCACTTCCAAGAAAAATAATGTGCTTTTAATTCCAGCATTAATTTTTAGGTAATACTAGTTCTAAGAAGTGACAGATTTTCAATACAAAACCTCATTAATGCATACATACTGTACCATACTGGTAATTGCTAATGGTCATACAGTACTGTACAATATATCTACACTACCTCTATCTGTACAGTAAATTTGTAATACTGTATTTCAATGAGACTCCTCTGAAGTTTAATGTGTATTTACCCTTTATGCAAATAGATTGCTCACAGTAAAAAAGGGAAATAAATCTATGTAAAGATATATGTACTATCCTGTGTTCCCAATGGAAAGATAAGTTGATAAGTTATACAAGAAATAGGTAGCTACCACAGCACCCAACACCCAGTAATGTGTCTGATAAAATTAATGCTATAGCTTAATGCACATTTAAGGAATTTAGTTAATATTATTCTATTCTTAATAAAGGGGTAGCATACACTTCTGTCCTTGTTCCTCTCATTGAAAACCATGGTATGAGACAAGGCTTGGTATAGGAAACTGGAGCTGGCCTCTTAGTGGGTTGTTTCATAAATCTGCTGTTTGATCTTATAGACTGTAGATCATGAATTAAATTTCTTTTTTAAGGAAAGGCCATAAACCTTTTCCATTCTCCAGAAGTGACATAGCCATTGCCTTCATATTGGCGTTAGCTTGTTTATTTGGGCTTTTTGAAAGAACCATTGCATATTAGATCACTGTTCAACAGCTTCCTTTACCTCCACTTCATTAGATCAAAAGCCTCCAGAATGTGAAGCCTTACCCTGAACTGTTCCTTAATAAAGTTCTATAAGACTTTATAAAAGAGCTTTCACACTAGCTTTGTACCACTAAAGTGGCCATCTGGAATCCCCTTACATCCGAACTGGCAAGGATTCCACAGCTTACCCCAAGCTGAACAAGGTCTGTCTTCCGCTCTAGATTCCACAGGCCTTTAGTGATCGGGGACCATAGGGTAATGGTCTCCCAATTACTTAGTCCCAACCTGAACATCCCACTTCAGGGAGGGAAGACTTCATGAAACCCTCTTAGCTCTGAGAATCATTCAAGCTCTTTAGGTACACTTCCTGAAAGGGGCTACACTCTTTTGGGCAAGGTAAAATGCCCTTTAAGCAGAAAATCCCTCATTGAATAATTTAATTTTATTATTTTATTTTATTATTTTGGAATTTTTCTGGCCAGGCACTGACATTACAACCACTGAAGCCTCAAGCAAACTGTGGTCAAGAAGGAGACCTGCAGAGTCTGATACTCCCTCTTCTAAGATATGTAGAGCAGTTTTGTAATGGCATCAGAAGAGCAACCTCGGGGTTAGCTGGGCACATGACCTAAGAGATGGACTTGAATTTCCTCCTTGAATCTGAAAATGCATCAGGTTTCAAAACTCAATATCAAGGAATGGCAGTTCCATATATTATGCAAAAACAAAACATACGACTTGGGCCAGAATGCGCATTCATCACTGAATCGCCAGGGGTTACCTACTAAATCCCCACCTCAATGTCCACGGCAGAAACCCCATTGCTGCATCCACCACTACTACTGAACCTTTAATCCTTGGAACAGAAGAACAAAACTACTGCTGGACCCTTCCTTGAAAGCTGGGAATTTGAAGGCCCATTAATAGCCTAATCCATAGAGCCGTAAAGAATAGCCACCATTGGAGCCTTCTTTTGAAGCTAAAAACTTGGTCAAGCCACTGCCGAATCTGCTGGAACAGAAGAAAGAGGCAACTCTGGAGTTTCCTTGAAAGGAGGGAACCCAAAGACCCCGCAATGTCTAAATCCAAAGAACCAGAAGTGTGAAGGAATCAGAAGACAGATCAACATTACCTGGGTAGACCCCATCATAGTGGACTACCATCTTAACCATAGAGGGAACGGATCGATGCCTCTAGTATTCTAGCTATCTGCAAAGCATCCATCGGGATGCAAGTGAACCAAATCCAGGCAGATTGGTTACCTACTAGGTGGAACCCTTTATAGGGAAATTGTGACCTAGATCTGACATGAGCAGTGAAGGTTGTCATTGTGATGTCCCAGGAGGGAAACTTCTTTGAGCAACCCAAAGGATCCTCAGAGGATCCAGTAATAAGTCCTCCTCTGTGAAGTCAACAACAAGGATAAGGGTCTAATCCAATAGGTCCCATCTCCAAAACTCTTAACATTGGGATGTGAAGACCAAAGAGATCTCTGATAGCCTACTTGAAAAACAGGAACACAGGCTAGGCTCATGGTTCTGCTTCAGGATCCAAATTCTGACTAGAAATGATCTACACAAAACAAATGAAACATTTCCAGGGCCCCAAGTCTTGTTCCAATCAGCTGAATAATCGCAATACACCCAATAGTGCTTTTAACCCCATTTGGGTAAGCTGAGTTATCAAATCTAACACGGATACATCCTGATTAAGAACACTCATCGTGGTAATGTGCATGTAGATAGGTTACCGAACTTTATCCGCCAAAACACCTGCCCATTCGGCCAATGGGCATATTGCAAAGTGCACTGGTCACCACATCATAAGCCCATTCTGACAATAACATGAAAACACTAGTGAATACTTGGGGAGCCCCTGTGGACAACCCAAAACAAAGAAGTTTGATCTGAAAAACTTTGCTTTGCAGGACAAAGCGTAGATATTTGCTCATAGAATGATTTATGGGGATTTGGAAGAATGCATCCATGAGATTTAGTTACTCTTACTCTTACTTACTTACTTGAGATTTAGTGAGATCATAAAATCGTTCTTCATTACTGCATGTCTGACCATGCTGTGGGTCTCCATTCAGAACAGAGTTTTGTGAATGAATGTATTCAGGACTGAGATTCCTATTATAGGTCTCCAACCCCCTGAGGCTTACTCGACCAATACCGGATGGCTGAATAAGCCTTGAGACCTGTTCTGTACTTTTCCAGTAGCATAGTCTGGATCCGTGAATGCTTATCAGGGTCTTTTTTTCCTTCCTGGGTGACAGAAGGACCACATCCCAAGAGTAGGAATACAGTGAACCCTCGCTACTTCGCGGTTCGACCATCGCGGATTCACCACTTCGCGGATTTTTTTCATAACCCATGTCTATACATATATTGCGGATTTTCCGGAAATATCGAAAATACCGCGATGTGACCGATGGTGCGAGATTGGAGAAAGTAAGGAAAATTGAATCATGATTGATTTTCAATATAAATGAAACTTTGAGGAGCAACAAAGATATCATTTGTTAGAGAGATAGAGAGAGGTAAGGAATGGGAGGTAGTGAAAAGTAGCCCACAGAGAGAGAGAGAGAGAGAGAGAGAGGGAGAGAGAGAGAGAGAGAGAGAGAGAGAGAGAGAGAGAGAGAGAGAGAGAGAGAGAGAGAGAGAGATATATAGGTAGAGAGAGAGAGAGAGAGAGAGAGATAGAGGGGGGTTTAAATGTAATAAACAAAAAAATTTGATAGGTTATAACACATTGGTGCTTATGTAATATCAACTGTATACTGTAGACGGTTTGAATAAGTTAAGAAATGGTATAAATGATACTTTGTTAGTGTATTCGTACACACTCAAGAGCGGCAGCTAGATGACAGCTGATCTAATCACAGCCAAAAGTAAAAAAAAAAAAAAGTCAACAATACTCGATTTTTAAAACACACCCGAAATTTAAAAACAAAAGTACACGCTTTCTTAATGTGCAATTAACTATTTAAAGAGTGGCAATTTTCTAGAATAAAATGATATTTCCCAAAAAATAGTGGTTTGCTGATGAAATCGGATGCCCTATTTTTGGCTATGATTGAAATGGATGTAGACTCAGCCTAATTATTTCATTTCGTATTTAATTGACACTAAGAAAACTAATTTTAGTTTCTTCATCTAAATGTAAGTATTGTATAACACGAAGAGAGAGAGAGAGAGAGAGAGAGAGAGAGAGAGAGAGAGAGAGAGAGAGAGAGAGAATGAATCAGCTGTTGTAATCAAATGGCGTGTTTTTGTTTCGTGAGAATTTCATCGCCACGACTTTAACAACAACATACTATACTGAACTTTACAGTATTATACAGACTACTGTAATATGATAAAGTAAAATATTTGTAATCTATTTTATATGAAATGGGGCTATTTTTATTTTGTTTAAAATTTACATTTACGTATGTAAAACAACTCTCTCTCTCTCTCTCTCTCTCTCTCTCTCTCTCTCTCTCTCTCTCTCTCTCTCTCTCTCTCTCTCTCTCTCTCTCTCGCTCTCTCGCTCTCTCTCGTAGATTGTTTTCCTGCTTTGCTACGTATGTATGATTTTATATAGATACGGTAAATAATATTTGTAATAACATATTTTATAAAAGCTTTTACTGTAATATCATTATTTATCACTTTCATCATGCGGGTTAAATTCCTTAGTTTGTTTACTGAGCGTACTTTATGACGCCGTCGTTTCAGGCGGCGTCATAAAGAAAAAAATTTCATTTGGAAGTCCTAAGAATAATTAAGTAAAATATTAGTAATAACCAAATCAACATACTGTACTGAATAATCAATATAATTGATGCAAAAACTAACCTATAAACAGATGTGTAAATGCGTTTGTTTCTTCATTAGGATCAGAGATAAACGTAAACAAAACATTGGTTGCCATTTTTTATCGTGCTTTTTGGCGTGTTTAGGAAACGCATGATATAAAGTCGCCTTTAATATTTGTGCCTGTTTTAGTTTAGGGTACTGTATTACATGCATTAAGTGTTCTGTACATTAAAGGGTAGTTTGTTAACAGTACTACGTACAAGGGAAGGTTTTAAAAGTCTGAATATACATGTTAAATAAATAGGTAAATATGGTGTTACTACTTCGCGGATTTTCACCTATCGCGGCCGCGTCTGGAACCTATCTACCGCGATAAACGAGGGTTCACTGTAAGAGGAGGGGGAAAGCCAGTGAACAGGAGGTGGTAACTGAATAAAAGAATGTCCTCTATCCATGGCTCCTCCCTATAAACTTGTCATCTTGTTCATCTCTCTACCAGGCATCTTTCCACTGGTGGTAGCTGAGGGGAGGAGTTGGTGGCTATAGCATGATTGAAGGCCTCGCTTACCTCTCCCTTTATGATTGGGGTTCTGACTCTTCTGTGGCCAAACGTCTCGCCAGAATTTATGACTCCACAATGTCGATAATGCACCTTTGAGGTCGCCCTATTTGAGTCTGGTCTGGAGGCTCGTCAAGGAGAGGGAGACAATCTGGGATGATTTTCTTAGGAGGAAGGTATAGTCACCTAAATAGTACTGCTTAGTAGAGAAATGAATTTTCATTTGATATCCTCCATCTCTCAACTGTCAGCTCCACCTGCTCTAAGGGAAACAGGGAATGTTCTTGTGAGTGTTGTTTCCTAGGTTCAGTGTGTCACTCTGATCCACTTACCACACAAACTTATGAGACCACCGCATCCTGCTGCTTCAGAATTTGGTTGGCCCACTGGTTAGCTTGAACCCCCTCTTCTTTTCTGTCTAAGAGGTCTTCACTCGAGGCTAAATATCACACTGTACCTGACCAGTAGTCTAACCTGTATGCCACCTGAATGGTCAACATTGCCGTGGCCTCCATGTCTAAGGCCTCTGAAGCTGTAAACTTAATATCCTAGGTGGAATCCGTTTAGTAGACATCAATGTGGTCTAGCAAAGATATATTTTAAATATTTTTTTTATAAATTTTGCTAGTTTTAAAAGAAATTTGTTCCAACACGGAGTACTTACCTCAAACTACTTAGGAGTATCTGGGATCTCCTCCCAACCGACCAGAATTTTGTTTAGTTTACCCTACTCCCGTTTCCTATGCTGGGTAACCTCTGGCGGAGTGATACGTGCCATGAGGCGACCCGGGGTCAGAGAGCATGCTTGCTCAGGTCTCGAGCTCCAGTAAGTTTTCTGGTCGCGTCGCGATAACATCTCGACGCGCTCTCCTTACCCAGTGCGACCCTTTGTGTCCCCGATCCCTTTTTGTCTCACGCGGTCCCCACGTGGTCCCATTGTGTTCATCCCATACCCTTTCCTACCCTTTCCCTCTGTGTTCCTGTATCTCACGGTGTCTTACTAGTGCGTTATGGAGCATCCCCGTCGTTGTCCCGGGCCTATGGCCGGTAAATCATGTGGCGCTTTTCTTTCGAAACCTGAAGTCGACCCGCACTCCTTGTGTTCGTCGTGTAGGGGCAGCGTATGTTCGCCTACAGCCACGTGTCCGGAGTGCGAGTCCTGGAACGAGGTGCAGTGGGTGCGCTATGGCACCAAGAAGAAGAAGGCGTCTAAGAGGTCGCCTAGGAAGCCGAGCATCTCCTCACCGCTCGCTTCTCCCGATGCCTCGTCGGATAGAGCTTCTCAGCCGCCTTCCCCTGCCCAGAGTAGGGGACGAGGTAAGTCAGTTGCGGGTAAGAGGCCCATTGCTCTTCCCCAGGAGTCTGAGATAACTGCTAGTGGGGATGTTTTGTCGGTCCAGGCAAGTGGGAGGCCTGAGGGAGGGACGGGAGTGTGTTCGGAGGACGGAGTCCTGGTGCCAGCGGGGCCCGTCTCTTCCGACGACCCTATGTGGGGAAAGGCTGCTGCAGCCTCTTCCCCCGCTTCATGGGCCTGTTTTTCAGGTACGTCTGCAGCCGGGGGAGACGCCGATAAGGAGGACTCACCGTCGTCAGATCCCCTTGCATGGGCGCCGCCGAGGACGCCCTTCAGGTTTCCCATGAGACTGGAGGAAGAGTTCGAGGCGTTGTTCCCCAGCAAGAAGTTGCCTCGCTCTCCCCCAGCGCCTTCAGCAACGCTCCCTCCCGTCGTCCTGGAGCCTTCGTCACCTACGGACCGACACGAGGAGCCACCAGCGACGCGGGACGACTCGGACCCTTCGGTGCGGTCCTACAGATTTTCGGGCTCCTCTTTCGAGTCACTCTCTTTCTCTTCGGAGGATGGAGCTCCGAGGGACCAGAAGAGGAGACGAGAGGTCCCGCAGGAGGTGGTCCTGTTCCTGTTCCTGTTCCAGATCTCGCCACGCCAGGAGGCACGCTAGATCGCCCAGAAGGAAGCACAGAAGAAGCCGTTCCCCTAGGGAGGAATGGGTGCGTGTCGCCATCCCACACAGCCACCTCCTGGGAGCTTCAGCAGTTCCGGGTACCTCTGGCTGGCTCCCAAGGGCGCGTTCCCCCGCCCCGAAGTACGTCACCTACAGCAGGTCCGAGCGTCGGAGGGAATCGTCACTTCAGGCTCCGGTAGACAGGCATAAGTCCGCGAAGGTTCTGACTCCATCCGCCCAGCAGAGAGAGTCGCCCCTTTGGCCTGGCAGCTGTGTCCCAGCCTCCAAGACTTTGACAAGCCGGTCAGAACGTGAAAGACAACCAGCAGCCACGAGGAAGCCCGCAGCAGCTTGGTCCTCCGTGGGGAGAGACAAGTTCAGGACGGAGGCCTCCGTCCCAGCGGCGATGCCCGTCCTCCATCCAGAGCCGCCGAAGTCGTACCATGACAAACGGATGCCTCCACCCCAAGCGGGGCCCCCCGTCGTGGGTGCGTCTTCTCAGGCAGAGGACCTTCCGACGGAAGGCCTAGGAGATGGCACGGAGGCTCAGCGGACGAGGCCTCCGCGTACAGGAAAGTACTAGCCCTCATCAGACGCCACCACAGGCTAGACGAACCGAAGCCCGCAACGGATGAGGACTGGCTCTCGGGCCTCAGTAGGTTGGTAGATACACCCATGCAGCAGAGGCCCTCACTGGCTCTTCCCCTGGCTAGAGACATTAGGTTGGGCATGGAGGATATCAACATGATAGTGGCCAGCCATGCGGACGCCCCCAAGAGTCAGAGCGCCTCCAAACTCCTCCAGGGTCTCAAGACCCAGAAGCGGTTTAACCTCCCGGAAGGGCGCCGTGCGGGTCCCTGTACGGTAGAACCTGCAATCGCCATCCTGAGTCAGGGGGCCTCAGAAGAGAGAGCATCCGCTGCCCCAGTTTGCTTCTCCCCGTCGGAGACCTCCATGATGGAGGATTTGGCCCTGGACCTAGTTTACGTCTCGTCGTGGCTAGATTGGTGGGCCTGCACCCTGGTGGACTTTGAAGCCTCGTACGACCTCTCGGTTCCGGAGAACCAGACCTTGCTGAAGGAGCTGATTAGCTCAGGGGGTAAGGCCCTCAAGTTCCTGTCCTACCAGTCCCTCTCGCAGGCGGCCAACTGGGTACTGCGAAAGAGAGATACAGTTCTCAGCAAACTACTCAGGAGGCTCCAGCCTTCGCAGCCCCCCCGTAGAGGAGCTTCGACTCCACAGTCAGCCTTCAGACCGTCCTACTCAGGCTCCAGGAGAGGGCGTTCAGGCCGTGCCTCTCGAAAGAGGTAGGAAGGGAGGCTCCTTACTCCTGCCAACGCCTCAGGTGGGGGGGATGCCTCAAACTATCTTGGCAAGCATGGCGGGACCACGGAGCGGATCCGTGGATCGTAGCAGTACTAAAGGAAGGGTACAGGTTGCCCTTCCTAGCGGACCCCCCACCACTGATCCCAGATCAACAGGCGGAGTGGTTGGCAGCCAAGGACCCCTTGAGAGTAGCAGCACTGCAAGAAGAAGTCTCGGCAATGCTGGCAAAAGGGGCAGTAGAACCAGTTAAGAACCCGGGTTTAGGGTTCTACAGCAAGCTCTTCCTGGTGGAGAAAGCGACAGGGGGCTGGAGACCGGTCATAGACCTCTCAGCCCTCAACAAATTCGTGTGCAAGACCGACTTCAAGATGGACACTCCGAAGTCGGTCCTAGTGGCCTTGAGGGAGGAGGACTTCATGATGTCCATAGACCTCAAAGACGCCTACTTCCAGGTCCCTGTCCATCCCTCCAGCAGGAAGTATATAAGGGTAAAATGGGGTACCCAAACGTTGCAGTTCAAGACCCTCTGCTTCAGACTGTCGACAGTCCCTCAGGTCTTCACGAGAGTCTTCGCAACAGTTTCAGCTTGGGCACACGAACAGGGCATCCGCCTGATTCGGTACCTAGATGACTGGTTGTTGCTTTCAACCTCAGAGGGAATACTGAGGGAGCAAGGCGCGAAGCTCCTCCAGTTCTGCAACGTCTTGGGTATCACCATCAACCTGGAGAAGTCCCAGCTGATACCCTCCACCAGGATGACCTACCTAGGGATGGTCCTAGACTCCCGGTTGGCGAGAGCCTTCCCCTCCGCGGAGAGACTGGACAACCTAGAACAGATACTCCGGCCCTTCCTGTCGGCCCAGCCCAGGAGAGCCAAGGACTGGCAAAGACTGATAGGCCACCTCGTGTCGTTTTAGAAGTTAGTCCCCCTGGGGAGGCTCAAACTCAGGGGAGTGCAGTGGAACCTGAAGGAACTCTGGAACCAGGGGGAATCCCCGCACAAGACAGTCCTGGTGTACCCGGAGACGAAGGAGGTCCTGGAGTGGTGGCACGTCAGATCGAACACCCTCAAGGGAATGCCCTTCGCAGCCGCCACTCCGGAGATGCTCCTGTTCACGGACGCATCCAAGGAGGGTTGGGGAGCCCATCTTCTCGACAAAACAGCAAAAGGAAAATGGGAAGTCGAGGAGACAAACCTGCACATAAACGTGCTAGAGATGATGGCCGTACAAAGGGCGTGCCTAGAGTTCGTCCATCTACTCCGGAGAAACACCGCGGCTCTTATGTGTGACAACGCCACGGTGGTGGCCTACGTGAAAAAGCAAGGAGGACTGAAGTCGAAGGAACTCTGCAGTCTCACAATGGAGTTCCTAGAATGGGCCGAAGTGGAGTAAATCAAAATCTCAGCCAGGTTCATTCCGGGGAAGAGGAACGTCCTGGCTGACGGCCTCAGCAGGATGGGTCAAGTAGTAGGGTCCGAGTCGTCCCTACACCCAGAAGTGGCCAAGACCCTCATCCTGAAGTGGATAGACCTCTTTGCCACGAGACTGAACACACAGCTCCCCGTGTTTTGTTCTCCTGTGCCAGACCCAGCAGCAGCGTTCGAGGACGCCTTTCAACACCCTTGGGACAACCTCAACGTTTTTCGCCTTCCCTCCCTTCGGGATGCTCAGACAGGTCCTCAACAGGGTGAGACGGGCGGACAACCTGTGGATGACTTTGGTAGCACCCTGGTGGCTGGAGAGAGAGTGGTTCCCGGATCTAAAGGACCTGGCACGCGTTCCACCTTGGCCACTTCCGGACAGACCAAACCTCCTCCGGCAGCCTCACTTCCAAAGGTTCCACGAAAACCCTCGGTCCCTCCGCCTTCACGCGTGGAGGTTATCGAGTGTCTCCTGAGAAAGGAAGGATATTCGTTGAGGACGGCATCGAGGATGTCAGGGTACCTGAGATGGTCGTCAGTCGCGGTGTACCAGGCGAAGTGGGCTACCTTTAAGTGGTGCTCCTCGAAGAACATCAGGCCGTTAGGGGCCTCCATTTACAAGATAGCGGACTTCCTGGTTTATCTCAGGGACGAAGTAAGCACGTCCATCCCAGCCATTAAAGGAGTCCGGGCGGCGCTGGGCCAAGTCTTCCTCCGGAAGGGCATCGACCTAGGTGCCTCCAGACATATCTCGATGCTCATCAAGAGCTTCGAGCAGTTGTGTCCCCCCCAGGCCACTAGAGTGCCCCAGTTGGATGTGGCTAGGGTACTGAAGATGCTTTCGGAACCCCTCTTTGAGCCTCTCAAAGACATCTTAGACAAGGAGCTCACCGTCAGGACAGTCTTTCTGTTAGCTCTGGCATCGGCAAAAAGAGTAGGTGAGATTCATGGTCTGTCTTACGAGATCTCGCACTCGAAGGGCTGGCGAGAAGCTACCTTCAGATTCTTACCCTCCTTCGTAGCCAAGACTCAGAATCCAGCTGTTTGGGACGCCAAGTTTGAAGGGTTCTCAGTGCCGGCTATCCCGCGTTCGGACAACCCGAGGGATTTACAGTGAACCCTCGCTACTTCGCGGTTCGACCATCGCGGATTCACCACTTCGCGGATTTTTTCCATAACCCATATATATACAGTAATATATATATATATATATATATATATATATATATAGATATCTATATATATATATATATATATATATATATATATATATATATATATATATATATATATATATATATATATATATATATATATATATATATATATATATATATATATACTATATATATATATATATAGTATATATATATATATATAGTATATATATATATATATATATATATATAGTATATACTATATATATATATATATATATATATATATAGTATATATATATACTATATATAGTATATATATATATATATAGTATATATATATATATATATATATATATATTATATATATATATATATATATATATATATATATATATACTATATATATATATATATATATATATATATATACTATATATATACTATATATATATATATATATATATATATATATATATATATATATATATAATATATATATATATATATATATATATATATATATATATATATATATATATATATATATATATATATATATATATATATATATATATATATATATATATATATATATATATATAATATATATATATATATATATATATATATATATATATATATATATATATATATATATATATATATATATATATATATATATATATATATATATATATATATATATATATATATATATATATATATATATATATATATATATATATATATATATATATATATATATATATATATATATATATATATATATATATATATATATATATATATATATATATATATATATATATATATATATATATATATATATATATATATATATATATATATATATATATATATATATATATATATATATATATATATATATATATATATATATATATATATATATATATATATATATATATATATATATATATATATATATATATATATATATATATATATATATATATATATATATATATATATATATATATATATATATATATATATATATATATATATATATATATATATATATATATATATATATATATATATATATATATATATATATATATATATATATATATATATATATATATATATATATATATATATATATATATATATATATATTATATATATATATATATATATATATATATATATATATATATATATATATATATATATATATATATATATATATATATATATATATATATATATATATATATATATATATATATATATATATATATATATATATATATATATATATATATATATATATATATATATATATATATATATATATATATATATATATATATATATATATATATATATATATATATATATATATATATATATATATATATATATATATATATATATATATATATATATATATATATATATATATATATATATATATATATATATATATATATATATATATATATATATATATATATATATATATATATATATATATATATATATATATATATATATATATATATATATATATAAAGTAGGAAGATGTGATGTAGTTCTAAGGGAAAAGTATGGGAAATATGTCTGGGTAATAAGCAAAGCTCTACCTCCAGTTTGTTTCTACATTATGATCAGAGATAAATGTAAACAAAACATTGGTTGCCATTTTTTATCGTGCTTTTTAGCATGTTTAGGAAATGCATGATATAAAATCACCTTTAATATTTGTGCCTGTTTTAGTTTAGGGTACTGTAGTACATGCATTAAGTGTTCTGTACATTAAAGGGTATTTTGTTAACAGTACTACGTACAAGGGAAGGTTTTAAAAGTCTGAATATACATGTTGAATAAATAGGTAAATATGGTGTCACTACTTCGCGGATTTTCACCTATCGTGGCCGCGACTGGAACCTATCTACCGCGATAAACGAGGGTTCACTGTACTCCTGTGTCCAGTCATAGCAGTTCGGAAGTACCTAGAGAGGACGGCCAAACTTCGCCCCGAAACCAAGAGTCTGTTCGTCTCCTCGGGACAGGTGAAGAAGCCGGTCTCCAAAAATGCGATCTCCTTCTGGCTACGACAGGTGATCACGAGAGCCTACAGTAGTGCAGGGGTCCCTCTTCCAGGAAAGGCTAGACCCCACGACATTAGAGGTCTGAGTACTTCGTTAGCCTTTGAAAGAAACATTGCAGTAGGCCAAATCCTGAGGGCAGGTACTTGGTCTAGGCAGTCTACCTTTACGGCTCACTACTTAAAGGATTGTTCGAGGAGGTCCTTATACGGGTTCTCTCTCGGTCCCGTCATTTCCGTGCTCCAAAAGATTTGAAGGTGTAGCCCCGGGGAAGCCGCGGGCGGTAAGTCGAAGAGACACAGGTTCCTTCCTTACCCCTTTTTTCCCCATATCACCTTCCCCTACATGACCCTTAAAATCCTTTAACTGCCATGGGATACAATGTCAGTGGAAGAATACGTCTCCAAGGATTTTTGCAGAGGTGAGTTACTTAGACACTAGAGAGTTTTTTGCGTAGTTTTCCCTATTTTCTCGTGTTTCCTTTGGGGTCAGCAGAACCAAGCCTCCTATCTAGGTTCCCTTTCTCTCCTCATCACGGTCTCTAGGTACGGAAGGCCACTCCCACCTCCTAAAGTATAAGTCTCCTAAGAAAGTAGTTCGAGGTAAGTACTCCGTGTTGGAACAAATAAAAAATTCTAAGTAATTTGTATTTTTCCTAACAGTACTTACCTCGAACTACTTTCGGGTTATGGCCCGCCCATTCTGCCCCGAGTGCCTTACAGGACTTCGTAGAAACCTATCTACCAAAAACTTACTGGAGCTCGAGACCTGAGCAAGCATGCTCTCTGACCCCGGGTCGCCTCATGGCGCGTAACACTCCGCCAGAGGTTACCCCGCATAGAAAACGGGAGTAGGGTAAACTACACAAAATTCTGGTCGGTTGGGAGGAGATCCCAGATACTCCTAAGAAAGTAGTTCGAGGTAAGTACTGTTAGGAAAAATACAAATTACTTAAAATTTGTGATATTTTATATTTGTAATGTACTGAAAATACCATGTACACTGAACAGTACTGTAGTATTCAGAAAAATTAGAGTTGAATGGCTATTTTTATATAAAGTTCAGTACCGTTTTTCAATTTTTTTTGCCTATTCCCGGCATCATGAATAATAGTTATGAAGATGCTAGTTTACTGAAATAAGCAAAGCAATCAGTCTCCTACATCTCACAAGTAGAGGGTTGGTATTTATTTTTTTGTTTTAAAATTTAATCGATGCTACTTGTATAAACTAAAAATAAGTTACTAGTTGGTTTAGAAGTTTATCAGTTACTGTATTTATTTTTCTTTTGTAGTATATACTGCATACTATACTATATATTGTAGTTTTGCAAAAAGTATTGATATTCCATGGATATAGTTTTAACAGGAATAACACGCCAAAGCACTTGAGTATAAAAAAAAAAAAATCCAAATATTTGCAGCCATAAAATCATCTTAAATATGTGTTGAAACTTTACTTTAAATTAAAGGTGTCATATTGAATGTATGTTGAAGTATTTATTCAAGATTTTTTATCTTTTTCAGTGATGTTGAAAGTATTATCAACCTCCTGAGTGCCCAATTCTTAGCTGATATAGAGCATATTTGTTTGGGATCTGCAAGTTACGAGAGTGATGTATCTTCGAGCGCCACTAACCGATCTGTGGAATCAATTGTTAGTGATGGGTCACAAGCAAGTGATTTTGGGAAAGGTTGTCGACCCAGGGTGACTGCCAGGCAGTTTGGAAGAAGAACGGTTCCCTTAAGAGAAACCAGTAAATTGCCCAATGCACAGCATGAACAATTTATGAAATCTCAGGTAGATCTTCAGCAATGCTATGACAATTTTAATAGAGAATATGCTAAGGCATTGAAAAAAGAAGGTGATGTTATTGAAGGTAATGATGGAAGAAGTCACTCTTTGGCTCTTCAGAATGATGCTGATTCCACCCAAAATCATTGTGGCCAAAGCACACGCATGGAAAACGAGGAAGAAGTCAATATTGTGCATTACTTTTCTGGAAGTGATGTTTTAACAAAAACAAATCCCATCTATAAAGTAGATCATGATGCAGCAGAATTTGGTGGAAATTTGCATCGTTGTCAGAGTAGTAGCAGTAATGGTCCATGCTCTGCAGACATTCCAGTGAAATTTAATATAGGTGCTCATAGCTTCTCAAAGTCGGTTCCCATTAGTGACATAGGTCCCAATTTAGATATTTTAAGGAAAACTAACTGCAGTGCTCCTAATTTGGCAAGTATTGTCAATGATATTGATGGTAGTAAAGTGAATGTTGCTGAAGTAGCTCGTAAAATTAACCTCAGTGCTCCTGATTTGGATTTAGTCCATGAACTAAATGGAAATTTTCCTAACTTTAATTCCTCTCGGAAAGTGAATACCAGTGCCCCTAATTTAGATATTCATCAAAGTGCTAGTTTTAACGCTCGTGTCGTGCCAAATACTGATAAAAAAGTTAATGCTAGTGCTCCAAATTCTCTAAATTATATGCGTAGTGAAAATGACACCATTTTAGAATCTTACAATAAAGACACCAAATCAAGTGATGTTTTGTCAAATAATTTAGGTATCTCCAATTCTGTTCACTTTCAATCAAAAGTTCTTGATGAAGATACCACTGACTCACATGGTGTTGTAAGGAAATTTGGTGGTAGTGAAGATCTCTCTGTGGATATATTGTGTAAGAGTAATGGTGTACCTTCCGACATAGCTGGGAAACCAGAAGTCAAGCAAACAGAAGGTGATAGGTCTTATACTTTGGTAATTCAAGACGCTGTTGCTGTTGATTCACCTGATGTTCTTCAGCATGAATCAGAAGTGGAAAAGTCCAAAAGCGACTGCGTTCCGATTGATGCATTGCCGGCTCACAAGAAAGTTCGTCACCAGTCTGCTGGGTCAATGCCTCACAGCTCTCCACGTAGCAGGCAACTTTCCGGGGCCCTGTCACTCACCCAGGATGATGGCTTAGACACCATTGCTCTTAAGCAGTATGTGTTACGGGGATGTGGGGCAAAAATTCTTGTGGCTCTTGATCAGCTTGGGGTTGGAGTAAGTACATATTATTTGTCTTGTTTTTTAGTGAATGCTTCTCTTAGTTTCAAGATATTAGTAGTTTTGAGAAAATGAATAGTCTGGTGCATTAGATATTTAAGATTTAATCCATATTATTTTAGATCTGTTTGTATTTCTTTCTGGTAAGTACCCTTACTATATTTGGGGTGTTTGTCAATTTTCATGAAAGATAAATACAGAATATATTTTTATGATCATGTATTAAAATAACGGAATTTTGTAGCAGTGGTACATCATTTAATTTTTTTGCATAAAGTCTCCATAATCAGTACAGTACATTCTAGTTTAATAAAGGAAACCTGTTGGAAAAGTAAATTATGAAGTGTTCATAAATCTAGTTTTAAAGTAACCTAACTAATGGAGAAAGCCGCTAGATAGTTGTTAAGGAATCGAGTTATGTATTTGCTTAAAAATAAGCAATTTAAAGGTGCAGTAGCATCAGTTTGATTTGGTAGTTATGTCATGCGTATAATGTATACACTGTACTGCACTTAATACGAAACTTCTGGGATAAACTGGGCATAGTTGTCTTGAAAGTAAACAAAACCTTATATATACTGTATGAACAAAGACCTTAGAAAAGTAAATTGATTACAGGAATTTCTAAAAGACAAAACTTGAATTATTTGCATGTAAGTGTATCAGTAATTTTAAAACAGTACATTATTATATATAAAAATACTTAATCCTATTACGTAAGTGTAGTTTATCTTACTGGTACAAACTTGTTCATTAATAGGAGTATATTTTTAGTGTAGCTGGAACTAGGCTATTAAGATTTTTAATGAGGAGTTAATAGATATTGGCGGGTGGTGGGAAAGTTCTGCCCCCTGTCAGCACAGTAACCACTTTGTTTTGAACCTCCTGATCGTACAGACATACTTCCAGTGCTCTTAATTTCTTCTGAATTATTCATTAGGGAAATTATTTAGGGTTTTGCAATTTCATGATAACTGTAGCTGTCTGACAGACAAATTTCTGTGTACACTTTTTGTTCCTGTTTAACAACATTCCTGCTTTTTATTCCTTTGGGAGTGTAGACTAGTAATGACGATGTATAATGTAACTGATGAGTGAAATATAGCGCCAATAGCGTATCCAAACTTTCATTGGTCATAGTGCACACTGCTGGTCGGAAGAAAATGGGCTCTGCTCAAATTTTTTTCCTTTTTAGACCAATCGATAGGAGTTACATGTACGTGACTCATTTTCTTTTCCCATACAAAAGATAGTGTTGCCCAATCCTTCACCGAGGACGAAGGAAAGGGAAATGAGCTTATGAGCTCACCTGTTTGTGATGGCCCATTAGCACTATTGTACTGATCATTAGCATACTGCTGTGTGCTTTCACCTTTTTAGGATCACAGTCTCCTACTGAAGTGTCACCTCACTTGTTCACAATCGCGTGATTCTTAGGGAATGATACCTCACTACTTGCAATTGTACTCTCTGGCTTGCTTATGATTACATAGTCCTGTGGGAGTGCCATCTCGCCTGTTTGCGATTGCATGCTCTTAGGGAGCGCCATCTTTCCTGCTTGCAATCTCGTGTTTCTATGGGAGTGCCTGATCGGGGCGCCGCATTACTTGCTCGCAATCTCACCTCGCCTTCTCTCGATCGCACACCACCTCACCTGATCGAGATTGCTCGCCACCTTACCTATTCGCAATCATGTATCATTTCACCTGCTTGCAATTGTGTGCCACCTCACCTCTTTTCGATTGCACACTTTTTGGAGCTTATGCTCACATACACTTTTGATAAAGTCCTGCTTTTGAAGCGGTGTTTATGCCTCCCCCCCCTTTAGTGAGTGCTCCCTATTCAACAATGTTTGGCTTTCCTCCTGCTAAAGCACACACACTTACAGGAACCTAGGGTTGTGCTATTACGAGCCCACATTTTGACTCTATTATCAAAGCAGTTGCTCTTGCCAGTGGATTCTTATGCTGCTACAGTATTTGGGCATATTTTATGAGACACTCGCATTCCCTAAGGAACGTGCATGTAGGCCTATAAGATTTGGAGATTTTACAAACCCTTTTCCCTAAGAGATTGTGCTCTTGATCAGAATTAATCTGGCATATGAGCACATCTTTCTGTTAACGATCATACTGATCCCATCTTAGTGCTCATGTGCGAATACGTCTTGGCACTAATACATGCTCACCTCTTAAGTGACGATGGAGTCTTTCCTGTTAGAGCTCGGGCACTCTTGTTGACTAGCTCGCACGCGCGCGCTCCTAATAACGCTTATGTGGTCTTGCCTGTAAGAGACTACTTGCACTCCCCTGTTAGTGTTCGGGTATATCCACCTGTTAGCGAGCCCTCGCGTTCAGCTGTTAGCAATTACACACAGTTCTCTAGGAAATTACAGTCCTTTAAGCTCTTGTGCTCTTCAGCTTATTAGCAAGCATCAGACATGAAACAAGATTTGCCTTGGGAAGGTGCTCTTGTATTAGATATGGCTATTCTGGCTCACAAGTGCTCAGCTCTGCACTCCGTCCATATGGGGAGACAGCACAATTGTACATACACACCCTTCAGCAGGAGCTTTCTCGGCTAACTTGAAAGTTGTGTGCGATTGTGGTCTCCTAGTAGTGCATGTGTTGCTCACATACAGTAAAGTGCAATACTGATAAGTGTATGCACTCTTTGGTTAAGGAACCCTTGTCAGGGATTGATACATATGTTAGGGACGCACAGTATTCTGGACTGCCCAGATGCATGATCTCCTGCAGAATCTCCCTTGGCAGTTAGATTTCACCCTTCTAGCGTGCACATTCACTTCTTGAATGCTTAGGCTGAAGATCGAGGTTATTCTCCTGGACAAACCCCTTTTAGGGTACATTCTCCTTTATACAAATGGTATGAACATCTGTACCGAATACCAGATAGAGCACTAGTGACTATGTTGCTAGGTCACTGGTTTGCAAGAGCTGCTTGTGGAACACACTCAAATGGACCTGGTATATACAGGCTCCCCAAACAGGCGCTTCCTTTCACGTACACCCCGAGAACAAATGCACTGCAGCTCAAGCATGCCAGAAGGTCTAAACACACTCGCTGGTTAGTGGTTTTTCCCTCTTGTAGGGATGTTTCTCTGGATCAGGTAACCACTTTCAGAACAATTGACAAGGGTATTGCGATGCACGTGTCCTACCTTCGAGATACAATGGCTTCACAGCCATTGACAAGGGTATTGCGATGCACGTGTCCTACCTTCGAGATACAATGGCTTCACAAAACACACTTGGCTAGGTGTGGGGATGGCTCTGACTACACATGCCTTGTTAGTAGGAGACACCCAGCAAGGAGCTTTTGCAGCAGGGGAGCGCTCTTCAATGTGACCCTCTGTAGCAATGCGGGCGTACCCATAGGGTAGACTACAGCTTGCAGGCTTTAGAGCTTATCCATCACCAAGAGTGTGCACTCTTTATGGCTCATGAGACCTAGGGGAAGATCCTACAATGTCGAGACAACGAAATAGAATAACCATGAAGTTCTCACGCAATCAGTCCCCATTGAGCACTCAAATTCATCCTGGTACACACTCCATTTCCCGAAATCTCATTAGCACATGAGCATAAAAAACTCCCAGGACAAGGAGATTCCAAGACGTTAGGACTGTGAGAAAAGAAGTATAGATTTCCCATGAGTCCCCTAACTGAAAAAGTCTTATTAAGGATGACTCTGTCCAAAGGTACCAAGGTGGTCCTAATGTGGCAGCGTAAGCTGTTTATAGGTCTTGCCCCTTAGACTGTCAGGGCGAGCAAGGGACGAGTGCAGTTTTCTCGAGCCACAGTCCAACCTACTCTACCTCAAAAGACTATCATCCTGGCTCATTTCTCTCATTTCTTGGTCCAGATGAACCCCAAACATCATAACGAAAATTTTGACTCACTACCTGTAAATGGACAATTGTTTGAGGCAACAGACCCTTTATTATTATTATTATTATTATTATTATTATTATTATTATTATTATTATTATTATTATTATTATTATTAGCCAAGCTACAACCCTAGTTGGAAAAGCAAGATGCTATAAGCCCAAGGGCTCCAACAGGGAAAAATAGCCCAGTGAGGAAAGGAAACAAGGAAATAAATTAATGATGAGAATAGATTAACAATAAATAATTCTAAAAACAGTAACAACGTCAAAACAGATATGTCCTATATAAACTATAAACAACGTCAAAAACAGATATGTCATATATAAACTATAAAAAGACTCATGTCAGGCTGGTCAACATAAAAACATTTGCTCCAGCTTGGAACTTTTGAAGTTCTACCGATTCAACTACCCGATTAGGAAGATCATTCCACAACTTGGTAACAGCTGGAACAAAACTTCTAGAATACTGTGTAGTATTGAGCCTCATGATGGAAAAAGCCTGGCTATTAGAATTAACTGCCTGCCTAGTATTACGAACAGGATAGAATTGTCCAGGGAGATCTGAATGCAAAGGATGGTCAGAGCTATGAAAAATCTTATGCAACATGCATAATGAACTAATTGAACGACGGTGCCGAATATTAATATCTAGATCAGGAATAAGAAATTTAATAGACCGTAAGTTTCTGTCCAACAAATTAAGATGAGAATCAGCAGCTGAACACCAGACAGGAGAACAATACTCAGAACAGGGTAGAATGAAAGAATTAAAACACTTCTTCAGAATAGATTGATCACCGAAAATCTTATAAGACTTTCTCAGTAAGCCAATTTTTTGTGCAATTTAAGAAGACACAGACCTAATGTGTTTCTCAAAAGTAAATTTGCTGTCGAGAATCACACCTAGAATTTTAAAAGAGTCATACAAATTTAAAGGAACGTTTATCAATACTGAGATCCGGATGTTGAGGAGCCACCATCCTTGACCTACTTACAATCATACATTGAGTTTTATTAGGATTCAATTTCATACCCCATAATTTGCACCATGCACTAATTTTAGCTAAATCTCTATTAAGGGATTCACCAACCCCAGATCTACATTCAGGGGATGGAATTGATGCAAGGAGAGTAGCATCATCTGCATATGCAACAAGCTTGTTTTCACCGCTCAGGGGGAAACTGAAATACAGAGGTCAACAGCCTTGGAGAGGCTACAAGAGCACCATTGACAGGCTCTTTGAATCACTGCAGGGTTCCAGACCCTCCTTAGAACTTCTGCGGCAGGAACAGGCCAAAAAGGTCTCTGGATGAAGTAATTCACTCTGTGCCAGTAAGTCTAATAAGATTCTGCCTCTAACACTATCCTGACAGATGAGGTTTTACATGACAGAGGAAGCCATCCTTTATCCTCTCCTCCATTGACCCCCATCCTATGGCATTCCATATACAATGATTAAACATGTATCTGTTAATAACAAGTTATTTATTTTAAGCATTATTAACAGAATAGGGTATGATCATAGTTATCCAATTGTTTGGGAACTAGCCATTATAATAGCTTTCAGAAGACCTGCCTCTGAAATTAATCTAAAAATATTGCTAGCAAAGTACAACACATCCTGCCCAAGAATCTTCATAAGGATAAACCTGCCATTCTCACCTCAAGCCTCGAATATATATCTATTTCTTAAGGTGCTAAAAGTGGTACAGTAGCTAGTAGGTTGGCCAGGGCACCAGCCACCTGTCGAAATACTACTGCTAGAAAGTTATTGGATTCTTTGACTGGCCAGAGAGTACTGCATTGGATCTCTCTCTCTGCTTAAGACTCATTTTTCCTTTGTCTACACGTACACCAAGGAGTCTGGCATATGCTTACCACATTTCCTCTGTCCTCATACACCTGATAACACTGAAATTACCAAACAATTCTTCTTCACTCAAGGGGTTAATTACTGCACAATAATTGTTCTGTGGCTATGTTAGGAAAGTGGAGGAACAAGAGTCAGGACTCCAATTTCAACCATGCAACCTCCTTTAAGAATTCTAAAAATCAGCCTTGAAAATAGGTTGTTTACCGTAACGCCATCCTCCTCTTGGTATCCCTTCTTTCATCCCTGACTTCATCAACCTAGAAGGGGAAGAGGCAGGAAAATAACCCAAGGACGTTATGCAAGGCAATTCTTCCCTTCCACTGCCATGAGTGAGGGGGATGCCGGTCAAGCCAATAAGTAAGGTCACTGTGCTTCATAGTAGAGGCATGGACAGTAAGCATTCTTTGGGACGGTTTCTGCCTCCTATTCAATGGCTCTCATCTTTCCTTCCCTCAGACATTGATAATGTCATCTACATACAAACGATCATCAGAGAAATGCCTCATCTTGCGAGCAGAGGGGGAAAAGATGCAAAAGAAGGGCATGCTACAACTGGTCCAGGATGGGTCTCCAAGCCACCTGTTCCTGGTAGAGCAGTTAATAGGAGGCTGGAGACTAGTCATCAACTTCTTAGTTCTGAACGAGTTTGTATTTAAAACTCAATTCAAAATGAAGACAGAAAACTTTGTATGAGTCATCATAGATGCAAGGTTTTTTAAGTGAAATTTATTCAAATGTGTATTTGGATCATTTTCAGCTTTGTTGGCACAGCGCCAACTTTGGGGAATTTTTTTTTTAATGAACTAATCCGCATAATTAGAGCTAATGTATCTAATTAAACTGTAACTTTTTTACCAAGTGTCCTAGAATCATGTGCAATACCACTTTTTCTATAAAATTTTGACCCAGGGAATTTGTTTCTGATATCTTTTTGTGATTAAAGGTCGAGGTCCCCATCAAATGTAAAAGTCAATGTCATTTATGGCTGTATTTGCTTTATGAAAATATGACCAAGTGACATTTATATATTGTTATGGTGAATGATATCAGCAAAATTGTGCATTTATGATTAAAACAAAAGACATACCTCTATTTCAAACAATTTACTTTAGATCTCTAGATATATATCCATTTGAAAATTTATCTTAGCACTTTTTCAATTTGATCTGCAAATTTAAAAGAAAAGATGCATATAATCAAAATGTAACTTTTGAATAAGAGTCCTAAAAATCTGTAGATCAAATTGGAAAGGTGCTAAGAGAAATTTTCAAATGGATACATATCAAGAGATCTAAAGTAAATATTTTGAAAGAGTGCTAAGTCTGTTTCTTTAATAATAAATGCACAATTTCACTGACATAATCAACATAAAAATATATGAACCTCACTTGGTTAGGCTATATATTCCAAATGCAAATGCAGCCATAAATGACTGTGACCTTTACATTTGATGGTGACCTTGACCTTTAATCACAAAAAATATATCACATGAATTCCCCAGCTCAAAATTGTATAGAAAAATGGTATTACACATGATTCTAGGACATCTGGTAAAAAAGTTACATTTTAATTAGATGCATTAGCTATAATCAGCATTAATTATGCGAATTGACTCATAAAAAATTTCACCAAAGTTGGCACTATGCCAACAAAGCTAAAAAGGATCCAAATACACATATGAACACACATCAGTTAAGAAATCTTTTGTCTTTGAACATTTCCATGTTTGTTATAGAAATGATATAGCTCACTACTAGACTATTTATGATTTTTTTTTATTACTGAATATCATATTAGTTTAACCAGATCACTGAACTAGAAAAAATACCTGTTAATAAATGGAGTAAAGTAATGAATTATTTGGATTTGAGAATTTAGTGTTAGTATGAGGAGCTAAAATGGTAGCTTTGACTTAAAAAAGAAATTAATAGTTTTCCATTTCCAATACCCAATCTCGGAGAATTTCTCCATAATAGTGTTATATTCTACACGTCACCCTCTGTTTATAAATATGTAATTTCCCTGGTAGTTACATATATATAGCTTAATCCCGCCGATTCGTCGCGCGCACAGCAGAAATTCAAAATTCGCGGCAATTACGACAGGTGAGCAGGTGGTCATACCTGTGCGCCCTCTAACCAGGTACCTGGAACCATTCCCATTTGTCCTCAGAAATTCCCTGCCGTCGTTCCAGCAACACGTCGGAAATTTGCTACGTTGTGGGTTTGCTTTGTCTACAAATTTGGTGAAGTACCCATTGTTTGGTTTTTTGTTGATGGCTTTCGCTGATTTTGGATTTTCCCTATTGACTTTTCATTCGGTTAAGATAGACTTTGTTGGTTTTTTGACCTGGACTGTTAGTTAACTATTTTTCTAGTTTTCAAAATGGCTGACTCTGTTATTAGAAGGTGTGTCAAGGGGTGCAAGGCTCGGCATCCAAAGGCCACGCTTGATCCCCACTCAATATGTAAGAGTTGCAGAGGGAATGAGTGTTCTTTTAATGACAGATGCAATGGATGTGATACTTTATCTGAGAGAGAGTGGAAAGTTATGATCGCTATGTTAGGCGATTGGAAAAGGACAGACTTAGGAGAGCTAGATCGTCAAGTGTTCTTTCTAATAGGTCTTCGGATAGTCAGGTCGTTTCTAATTTGCATAAAACTAATACTGTACAGTACTCCCGATCCTAATCCTAAGGCTGTAGTACCAGACCCCCCTACGGAGTCGGAGGTAAGTGAGCCTTCTTTGAATGATGTTATGGCTGCATTATCGGCCTTGGGAGTGAAAGTGCAATCCCTTACTTCGGATAAGGAAGTGATGGGGGGGGGGGGCAGTGTGTGGTTTACAACGCATGTTCGGGGATAGTGATAGTGCAGTGGAGGGTGCGTCCGTTCGTGTCTGTCATGCTCCTAGCCCTGGACCTCTTCCATGCTCCCCAACCCCTAGGAGAAGGAAAGTCAACAGGCTAAAGGAGGTGAGAGACGTTGAACAACGAACAGATGTCCCCTCGAGCGATTCTGTTGATGCATCCCAGGACGCTCCCCCTTGCCGCAGGAAAGGCGAGATGAGGAAGTGTTCGTCTTCGTCGGAGGACGCAAGACCTAGACACGGTTGGTGTCAACCTCTTCAGTCGAGACCTCTCAAGAGACATAGGTCCCCTGTTAAGTTTCAGCAACCATCGTGCAGCAATTGGAGCTCTCCGGAAATCTTCCTGTCGGAAGAAGACGACGTGTCCGCGCCTAGGCAGTTGTGTAGGACGCATAGTTCGTCGGAGGAAGATGATGTGCACTTTACATCGGTACACACTTCTCCCCCTCCCCCGGATTGGGAGATGTCGCAAGGGACTTCTCCTCCTCTTGGCCAGAAGATCCCAGCAAAGGTTTCCGAAACTTTAGACTCTCCCTTGCAGCAATCGGGGCGCATTTCAGGAAGCGACAAAAATTGTGACGCTCCCTCGCAGCAGACTGGACGCATGAAGGACGCGCCGCAAGCAGCATGTCTGTCAGAGCTTCAACGGTCCATTACGTCCCTGTTTGATGTTTATAAGTCGCAAACAGAGGAAGCTCGCAAGAAGGAACCTAAGGACATCAACAGACCTAGGAAAAGAATAAGATCGGAGCGAGACGCGAACAGCCAGCAAGACGCAGACTCGCGGCAAACTGCAGCGCTAAGCGACGCTCCCTCGCAGCGATCTGGACGCGTTACGGGAGGCGGCAAGGATCTTGACGCTCCCTTGCGGCATGCTGGACGCATGCGAGCAGGACGTTTCCCTGCAGCATGCTGGACGCATAGTTGACGCTCCATCGCGGCATGCTGGACTCATGCACCATGCTGGACGCATGCGAGCAGGACGTTTCCCCGCAGCATGCTGGACGCACGCAAGCATGACTCTCCCTCGCAGCATGCTGGACACTTGCAGGACGCACGCAAGCATGACACTTCCTCGCAGCATACTGGACACATGCATGACGCTCCCTCGCAGCATGCTGGACGCATGCAGGATGAGAGTAGACAAGACGAGGTGTGTGTTTCTCCCACTCATTCTATATCGGAGATCGCTAACCCTTTAGAGAACATCTCAGAAGGGGAACGCAGGAAACTCTTCATGCAGCAGATCTTAAAGAGATTACCGGCAGTTCTAGCGGACTTATATCCGGAGGTCTTTACGCAGGCTGTACCTCGGAGCCCGCCCTCGCAGTTTTTGAAGGGTAGACCCCAGAAACCTTCATCTTTCAAGAAAACTCTGCTAGCGAGATCAGTCAAGAGAGCTTTCTCGACTCTGAACGAGTGGATTCTCAAGAGAAAGGATCAAGGAAGGACAACATTTTCCTTTCCTCCTACAAGATTGGCTTCCAGATCCAGTGTGTGGTATGAGACTGGGGAGGTTCTCGTTTTGAGAGTTCCTGCCTCCTCCCAGGGGGACTTCTCCAGACTCATTGATGCCTCGCGTAGATCAGCCATGACAAAGGCTAAGGTGATGTGGTCCACGTCGGAGATGGATCACTTGCTGAAGGGCATCTTCAGAACTATCGAGGTCTTCAGCTTGATGGAGTGGACTCCCGGGGCCCTCGCAGAGGTCACAGACGAAAAGAACGAGACGCAGATGCACCCTATTGCCTGTCTCGATAAAGCCGTGAGGGACGGGACGGTCGAACTCTCCGCCCTTTTCACGGCAGGAGTTATTAAGAAGAGATCCATGCTGTGTTCTTTCCTGTCATCAGGATTGACTCTCGCTCAA
Source organism: Palaemon carinicauda (assembly GCF_036898095.1). NCBI lineage: Eukaryota > Metazoa > Arthropoda > Malacostraca > Decapoda > Palaemonidae > Palaemon > Palaemon carinicauda. The sequence continues at coordinate 28,039,539 of NC_090740.1, forward strand.
AAATCAGAGCTATTGTATGCTCCTTTAAGTAATCATCTCTTCCCTTCTGATGTAGTGAAGGACTTGTCGGCAGCTCTTGCGCAACAAGCAACGTAAGACCTTATTATCATGACTGCCAAGAAAGTTTTCCCGGCTAGCTTTTTAGCCAGGAAGCAGAAGGAAGCTCCTCCCACGTGCCAGTCCTTTCGTGGGAGGGCCCTTTCGTGAGGAAATCAGAGAATTGCTGCTGGAGGACAACCTCGTAAATACACAAAGCAGCAACCAAAAACAAGAAAGTGAGCTCTACAACCTCCAGACACAAGTGGGAGCCAGGTTATCCCACTACTGGTAAGAGTGGAGCCAAAGGGGAGCGGACGACTGGACAGTCGATGACTTGAAGGAGGGTTACAAGATCCCCTTCCTGAGAAGGCCTCCTCTTTCGTCAGAGCCGTTAGAGTTGACAGCGACATACTCTGGGAGCAAGGCAGCAGCTCTTCAAGAGCAGGTCAACCAGATGCTGTCAAAAGCAGCAATAGAAGTAGTAAAGGACCCCTCTTCGGAGGGATTTTACAACAGACTTTTTCTAGTTCCAAAGAACTCGGGGGGGTTGGAGACCCGTTCTGGACGTAAGTCCTCTGAACAAGTTTGTAAGCAAAGTCAAGTTTGCTATGGAGACATTTGTATCAGTCCTAGCAGGCACCAGACAAGGAGACTGGATGGTGTCGATAGATCTGCAGGACGCGTATTTTCACGTCCCAATTCACCAGAACTACAGAAAATTTCTGAGATTCGTATACCACGCAACTACTTATCTGTTCAAAGCACTTTGTTTTGGACTGAGCACAGCTCCCTACGTTTTCACTTGAGTGGTTTCCAACTTGGCTTGCTGGTTACATCTAAAAGGGGTACGGATATCAATGTACCTGGACGACTGGCTAATCAGAGCCAGGTCGCAAGAAAAGTGTCTGGAGGATCTACGAGTTACAATGTCCATGACGCAACAGCTAGGTCTGGTTGTAAATCTGGCCAAATCACAACTGACACCTTCATAAAACATCATCTATCTGGGGATGAGGATTCAATCAGTGGTTTTTCGGGCTTTTCCAGCCCCGAAACGTATTCTGGAATGCCCAAGAAAGGTGAAGCCACTTCCTAGAGAGCATGACCTGCTCGGTGAGAGAATGGATGAGTCTGCTGACAATGCTCTCCTCGATCGAGCAATTTGTATCCCTGGAAGACTTCATTTACGTCCACTACAATTCCATCTGTCAAGATATTGGACAAGAGACCAAGGCCTAGAGACATGGATTCTGATTCCTCTTGGAATCAGGAATCAGTTGATTTGGTGGGACGATCCCAACAAACTCCTAGAAGGCCTCGAACTTCAACAGAAGAACCCCGACCTAGTGTTGTATTCAGACACATCAGACATGGGATTGGGTGCAACACTGGGGAAGGGCAAGATCTCGGTTCTGTGGAAAGATTTTCAGAAGGAATGGCTTATAAACGTCGAGGAACTAGTGGCCATTCATCTAGCACTAATGCACTTCCAGGAGGAAGTCAAGGGCAAGTTAGTTCAGGTCAACGCAGACAACACCACAGCGTTGGCTTACATCAGGAAACGGGGGAACTCGTTCAGATTCCCTTTACGAGGCAGCAAAAGACCTACTGTGGGCGAAAGCGAGAAATATAACTCTAATAACCCGCTTCATAGGGGGGGTGGGGGAGAGAAGAATGTCAGAGCGGATCTTCTCAGCAGAGGAAGACAGGTTCTCACAAAAGAGTGGACCCTACATCACGAGGTGTGCAGCAGCCTTTGGATTCTGTGGGGAGAACCTCCAATAGACCTCTTCGTGACCTAGAAAACAAGGAGGTTACCAGTTTATTGCTCTCCAGTCCCAGACCAGGAAGCAGTGGTAGTGGACGCCTTTCTCATGGAGTGGGAAGGACTAGACATGTACGCCTTTCCCCCATTCAAGATCCTAGACAGAGTCTTGATAAAGTTCAGAGTGTCGAACAACGCCCGCATGACCCTGATAGCTCCGTTTTGGCCCATGAGACCTTGGATTGCAGAAGTGATGGAGTGGCTAGTAGACACCCCCAGAGCATTACCATGTCGGAACAATCAACTCAGACAGCCACACACAGAGAGGTACCATTAAAATCTCCTCGCTCTCAATCTAACTGTCTTTCGAAAAGCTGGCAAGAGCGAAGGGCTTTTCGAGGGAAGCTGCAAGAGCTATCGTGAGAGCTAGGAGGATGTCCACAATTAAGGTGTACTGTACCAATCTAAGTGGGACGTGTTTAGAGAATGGTGCAGGATTAACAACTTTTCCTCTTCCAGTACCTCTCTTACTCAACTGGCAGATTTTCTGTTGCATTTACTAACGAAAGAGAAGCTGGCAGTATCGACCATCAAGGGATACCGCAGCATGCTAGCCTCCGTCTTCCGTCACAGACATATTGACGTGTCAGGAGACAAGGATCTCTCGGACCTCATTAGATTTTGAGACCGTTAAGAGGAAGGACAACCCAACCCCCTCTTGGAACTTGGATGTAGTCCTGGCGTTTTTTACCTCGAGCAGGTTTGAACCTCTCGACAAGACTTCATGGAAGGATCTTACTAAAAAGACCATTTTCCTGGTTGCATTAGCTACAGCCAAGAGAATAGGAGCGTTGCAAGCCATTAGCAAGAAGGTGGGCTTCAATGGAGATAATGCAATTTGCTCTCTAGAGCTAGGTTTTCTCGCCAAGAACGAGAATCCTTCGTGACCATGGCCCAGATCCTTTACCATTCCAGGGTTATCTCACTTAGTAGGACGGGAGAAGGAGAGAGGCCTTTGTCCAGTGAGAGCTTTAAAATTTTATCTGCAGACGACCAAAAACCTGAGAGGACAGGCAGATAACCTCTGGTGCTTGGTAAAAAAGCCTTCTTTACCTTTATCAAAGAATGCTCTGGCATTTTTTATTAAGGTTTTAATAAGGGAAGCTCACCAGAACTGTGAAGAGAAAAGCTTTCCAATCCTTAAGGTCAAACCACATGAAGTAAGAGCTGTGGCGACTTCTATGGCGTATAGATACAATAAGTCGATGAAGTCAATTTTGGGGGCGACATTTTGGGGAAGTAAGTCAATCTTCGCAGATTGTTACCTTAAAGAGGTACAGACCCAATATGAAGATTGTTGTTCCCTGGGTCCGTATGTTGCCTCCGGCGTCGTAGTTGAAGAAGGTACTACTGCCTCTACCCTATAACCTTTTATTATTTACCCTTGCTTTTTTTTCTTGAACTTGGTATCACAGGTTGTCTGTGAAGGTTGTTGCAGCCTTCCACTGTCTGGGATGCAAGTTGAAGTTAGTTTTTATGGTGTGTGTTTTTAGTGTATTTTTGAGTCAGGTGGTCAGAATCATTGTCCATGGCTATGCCAGGATAGCAAGGCTGGTGGTCTAGCCATGTTAAGGTCAAGGTCCCTGTGGCAGCCCCCACAGAGACTTTTACAGTCCCCTGGGTGGATCGCTGGGTCTCTCAAGGAATGCAGGCAAATGAGGCAGGATAACGATGAAGCCAGCTTCCTTATCAGGTAAGAACCAGATTATTGGTACAGCTAATTTGTAGCGATTAATAATTATACGAATTACCGTCGGGGTTGCGGTTTTCTAACCCACCACCAATGGTGTCAATCAGCTATATATATGTAACTACCAGGGAAATTACATATTTAAAAATGGTATTTTTATTTTAAAATAAATTTTTAAATATACGTACCTGGTAGTTATATATATAAAAGGTCCCTCCCTCCTCCCCTCTGAAAATAGGGCAATGGAATTTCTGAGGACAAATGGGAATGGTTTCAGGTACCTGGTTAGAGGGCGCACAGGTATGACCACCTGCTCACCTGTCGGCGATTGCCGCAAATTTTGAATTTCTGCCGTGCGCGCGACGAATCGGTGGGATTAAGCTATATATATGTAACTACCAGGTAAGTATATTAAAGAATTTATTTTAAAATAAAAATACCATTTTTTAGTTATTTAGGTTCAGCCATCTGCATGAATTCTAGTACAGTACACACCAAGGTGGGAGAGAAATATAAATTTAGAATGCTTACTGAAATTCATATTGGGATTGTATAAGGAATCATCAGTAATATTAAACTTCTTTATTTAGCAAAGTCCATATTTCAGTTATTGAAACACGTTGCTGATACAAAATTAGCACAGGTGCAATACTCTTAAATCATCAGGATGAAAAAGTTTCTACCCTTTATGTGAAATCATACTACTCCAACAAAAGCGTTATTTGTATATACAGTACATTAGAAGAATAAGATTATACGGAATTATTCTAGAATATGATAATTAAGATCAAGGAAAAAAAAATTGCAAGACTATTTCACATCACTATGCTGTCTATTTCAGCGTCGTTGTTTTGCTGTACAATGTCATAATTGTTGGAAGCACGTTTAATCTGAACATAATGAAATCTTTGATTTTCTAGTAACCCAAAGTGCCAGCCTTGGAAAATCGGCAATTTAAACTGGCCAGACAGTACTTCCTTCTCTCTGGTTATGGTTCACTTTCCCTTTGCCTGCACATATACCAAATAGTCTGGCCTATCTACAGATTCTCCTCTGTCCTCATACATCTGACAACACTGAGATTACCAAACAATTCTTCTTCGCTCAAGGGGTTAACTACTGCACTGTAATTGTTCAGTGGCTGCTTTCCTCTTGGTAACGGTAGAATAGACTCTTTAGCACTAGTAAGCAGCTCTTCTAGTAGGACACTCCAAAATCAAACCATTGTTCTCTGGTCTTGGGTAGTGCCATAGCCTCTGCACCATGGTCTTCCACTGTCTTGGGGCAGAGTTCTCTTGCTTGAGGATACACCTGGGCACTATTCTATCTAATTTCTCTTCCTCTTGTGTTGTTAAGGTTTTTATAGTTTGTATAGGAAGTATTGATAATGTTACTGTTCTTAAAATATTTTATTTTTCCTTGTTAACTTTTCTCCTTGGGCTATTTTCCCTGTTGGGACCCCTTGTCTTACAGCATTCTGCTTATCCAACTAGGATTGTAGCTTAGTAAGCAATAATAATAATAGTAATAATAATAATAGTAATAATAATAATAATAATAATAATAATAATAATAATAATAATAATAATAATAATAATAATAATAATGTTTACAAAGGATCAAGGAAAACTAAATGAAAGTGAAATATGTAAAATGCTTCTGATTATTCAGATTTTTTTTTTTTGTTTTTGTTTCCATTCTTTGGAAATATTTTTAGGGCTAAGACTTCCAATTTTGAAAATGAAAATATATCAGCTTTTGTGAGTGTAAGTCTACAGATATGCCAATATTTATACTTTTTGTCGAGCTACCATTGCTTATAATACTCTTATGTTCTTCTTGGTAGTTTCCTAATTTTACGACTTGGGAAGGAAATTATATTGCCTATTTCATAAGTAATTTTTTTGATAGTGAATCAATCCAGGGAATGTTGCTATACTTCTGAGAGTTTTGTAAATATCTTAATTTTGTATTTTCTTCTTTTTCAGAGTATAACAGGAATAAAGGAAATAAGTCATGTATTAGGCTTTGTATTCAGATATATTTTCAAGAATGCTTCAGCTGAAGAGAAATGCAAGTTCTGGTATGAGCACCAAAAGGAGAGTTTATTTCTTGACCAGAAAAAATTACCAGAAAATGCAGCTTTATTCGATGATAATTTGCCTAAATCTCAGGCAAAATGTCAAGGAGGAGACTTGGAGGTCACAAATAGTTTCACATTTAGATATGAACCAGCTGTTACCCTTTCTTTGAACACAATCTTTGGCACAACTATACATCCTTCTCACCCAAGAAATGCTCCCATCGGTCGAGGAAATCATCCTAGTTTGTGTCTACCCCACTCATGGTCGCAGACATCTGGGTCAAAAAGCAGTAGTGTATCAAGTTGTCAGAGCATTAAAAAAGTTGGAAAGAGAAGACGAAAACGTTTGTCTTTAACAAGTCATTATATTCAGTCTGAATCAGAGGGAGAAGAGCTCCCAAAAGCCAGTAAAAGCCGTAAATCTATAGTCAAATTTACTATGAACCCGAAGGACTTTGATTACTTCACCAATATTGTTTATAGTGATGACGACAAGTACCTTGAACCGGAAACAGACCGATCCAGTAGCCGCATGAGTGGAAAAGTTTACTGCCATGAGGATGCCCTATGCCTTTCAATTATGGAACTTTTACAGTGCATTCTATCACTACAAGCTCAAATTGCAGCTCATGAAACTGAAGGCAGGCAGATATTTTCTCCATTATTAGCCTGCAATGAAATTTTGGTATTTTGTTTAGAAACCATTCCATGTATGGTAGATGAATTGAAGGCTATAGAATTGAAAGGAGAAGACTCTTTTCCTATTTATGTTCTTTTAACACAACTTTTAAGGTTGTTATTTTCATCTGTACACAATTTTCTTAAAAATGGAGAGGGTTTGAATACTATAACTAATCTTCAAGTAGTACCAAAAGTAATGGGACTTATAACCGGCTTCTTGGATGCTAAGTTTGTGTCAACATCTAAAGTTGAAACATGTAAGTCAAACTTTGGCAAGGCATCTGTTGCTTATGAAGGTACACTTGGTTTGATCTATACTCTTCTCTGTTGCACTTGTTTGAAAGTGGAATACAAAGATGTGCGTCACAGTCTTAGTCTTCACAAAGTATTTTTAGAAAATAATGGCCCTTCAGTAATAAGTAAAATAGTTTCTTTGACTGCCTTACTTTCTGTTAGCAAAAGAGCAGACATACTTAATTTATTGAGTCGGTTAGTCTTGTACATGAAATATTGGCGAGAGGATGTTCACCATTCTGAGAAGTGCGAGAAAAAGAGTCACCGTTTTTGTGATTACTTGTCCGTGCAAAATCACCATTTACAAGTTTTTGGGATGAGCTCCAGTATGGTGAATGCTATTGATCCTAGTGCATGCATGATTGGAAATTTTGTTTGTATTTTATTAGACTGTTTGTCATGCAATCATGAGTCTGATATGTATACCTTTGGTGTTAGAGCACTCTCTAGATGTGGTCTTTGCTGTTGCATGAATACAGGAATTATATTTAGTAGACTTTTGCAGATCCTGACTGAAAAGCCTCGTTTGGTTGGTTATGCAACATCCTATATTGAAAATGTTGTTTGGAGAGATTTGAGTGGACTAACTGTCAAAGACCCACCAAGATGTGCATTTTGTCAGAATCCTGATATCATGGGCATTGGCCATCATTCTGTAAATGGGGATTATGCTCCAGAAGAGTCATTTTCTTCCACATTTAGTGGCCGTAGTGTGCCTTCATTCCATAGCCATTTGAATTATAACAGTCAAGGGTATGATGACAAAGGAAAACCATTATCACTATCTCATTGGGAAGGAGTGTCTCAATACAAGAAGTATTTTTTCTGTCAACAGGTGAGCTCTAAGATCATGAGTCACATTATACGACTCCTTTCACAAAGTAATACTGCCGTGAAGATTGAGATATGTGAACATCTTATTGTCCCAACACTTAAGCAAATTTGTGATCAGGGTGTAGATGCGCACTTAGAAGAAAAAGAACTCAATACAGAGGTTCTTATTGGACTTTTTAAGTGTTTCAGGCTAACACTAGCAGAATCAAGTGATCAAAAGTTGATGAAATTTTTACAAGACCATGGGCTTACTCTAATTATGGCTAGTAAATCAATTCCCGGAATTAAACATGAAGCTTTTGCTTTACTCTGTAATATTGTCATGAAGGAATTAAAGTCAAAGCCTGGGTTGCCAGTATTAAGTGACACTGATGATGAGAGTAATTTCATATTCACAAAGGTGTTTGAGAAAGAGATTCTTGAGCATGATGAATTCTGGACAGCTTATTTCAACATGAAGGACAGAGAAGTGCGGCAGCGGTTCTTCATTCACACTCAACTGAGTATGGGTGAAGCTGTAATTTCTGGCTCCCATGAGTGTGTCAATAGTGGAGATGATGAAGGATACAAGACACAACCTGATGTTGATTTACCAGCATATACAAATCCATCCGTAGTAGAAGGCACTCGGCCAGATGAAGCCAGTGATGATGATGAACCAGTTTATTGTGGAAGAATTGTTAGACAAGATGCAGTAGAGGACCCTGAAGCAAATAGTTCGCAGGAGACCAAGAAAGTGGGATATCCATCCCGTCAAGATGATCTTGGAGATCAGTATACTGATGAAAACTTCAAGGTTAGTATATTACAAAATACTTTCTTGAAGTAAAAAAAATTTGAAAAAACTTAGTAATTTGTTTCATCTGCTACTCAATATTTAAATTTAGAAAATATAATGTAATTTATTAAATGTAATTAACTTGACCCCTATAATAATATATCAAATACAGTACCTGTACTTCCAAGCATAAGCGTGTGGATAAAAAAAAGATAGTTTTTTCTGGACTTCTTACTAGCCCATACTGAGTAGTGCACCCCCATAAGTGTCTTACTAAAGGGATTTTGATAAAGGAAAATTCTATTGCTGGGCGAGGGACCTGTGTCGCCCAGTGAAATGGTCCTTATAGCAAAATACTTTCATAACATATCCATTTCATACACAAACTCTCATCTGTAATGTGTGAAATCCTTTTGAGACACTGCACCATTCGTCTCTTGCTTTGCATGCCCTCTCAGTGCTTTCCATTCTTCATATTTCCTATCGAACATTAAACATCTGATTTATACCTTAGTGTTGCCATTCTTTATTTATGATCAAAAATTGATCCTTACATTATTTTATCCTTTATTTACCAATTTTAGAAATTCCACATTTCCAACCTTCTAATTCTTCTAACATTACATATGCTAAGCAGACAGTTTTTCAATATTTAACTTAGCCGGTGATTATATAAGCTGCAACTCTGTTGCTCGACAGAAAACTCTACGTTAAAAATCCGCCAGCGATCGCTATGCAGGTAGGGGGTGTACTTCAACAGCGCCATCTGTCGTGCAGGTACTCAGTACTCAATGTAAACAAAGAACTCAATTTTCTCTCTGTCGGGCTACCGGCAAGACCTACTAATTCGCTGTTGCTAACTGGATTTGTTTTCACAACTATTTGGTGAAGTACACTATTCTAGTTTTGAGCTTTCGCTATGCAGGTGTTTTATCTTCATCTCAAAACTTGAACTCGTTTTGGATAGATTTAATTATGGTGACAAAGAGAGTATGGACTTTCTTTCACTTTTAAATGGCCGACCCTTCCCTTAGACGGAAGTGTGTTTAGGCTTTTAGTAATTATATTATCACGTTATAGATTTTCCTCTATATATATCTCTCCGCCTTTATTAGGCCTCTTCGATTAACTTTCCTTTTTTTTATAAACATATAAAATAAATTTTAATGCTTTGTTTATATAGACCTTTCCTGAGAGTAGGCGGTCCTAACTTGGAAACCGAAGTTAATCAACATTGAGCCCTTTATATCGTCGTTAGCTTTTAAAGGATTTATAACTTTTTAAATGTAATATTTTATGAAAGAATTTCTTTGATAGTCTTCGTACTGTTTTCAAAGATGAACTAACGTTTAGTTTTTTATGCTACGCAGTTGTTGACGTTCAGGACGTTCAACATGCGCTCTATCGTTACGATAGAGAGAGAGTGTATCACGGTTTCACTTTGCAGTAAGAGAAAATCGATTCTGACGTTTTGTTCATTCTTTCTTAGCTTAAATGTTTTAAATTCTAATTTAAAGGAACTTTTTATTTGAAAAACCTTTCAGTTTGTTCCTTTAGTCAAATAACATGTTTTTTTGACGAGATATAATTGGGCTCTTCTCTTAGGTGCGAAATCAAGAGAGAAAGAGAGAGAGAGATAGAGACGGAGGGAGAGAGAGGAGAGAAAACGTTCCGTTCAAGCGGGTAACGTTGTTCTCGTGTTACTCTCGTCCCTAGTCTCTGTACGGGGAGGAAGGATAAAACGTTTTTAGGTTTTTATTCTCGTCCCCAGGCTATGTGCGGTGAGAGATTGAAAACGTAGTTATATGAACTAGTGTTTAGTCTCTTTCCCAGCCACTGATTTTTCTTTTTATCTTAAAATATGTTTTCTGTTTTTTGCTGGTATTATGAGCTTGCATTATACGACTAATTTCGCAATTACTACCTTTTAATGAAGGGTAGAATTGCGTGTTTCAGGTAGAAATAAGTGCAAAACAGAAAATCGAAGTGATAAAGTGATATGCGCAAAGTGTTACAGTGTTGCGTCCGAGGCGCAAAGTGTTACAGTGTTGCGTCCGAGGGTTCGTCTGTTCGTGCCTGTCGTTCACCTAGTCCGGGACCTCTTGCAAGCTCCCAAGCCCAGGGGAGAAGTAATGTCAAACGACTTATGGGTTCGAGAGGCCTTGACCAACGAACAGACGTTTTCCCTCTATGGTATCGGGTGTTTCTTACCAAGATCTCCCCTACCATAAGACGAGAGAGACGTTGTTTCTCCTCGCCATCCGTAGGCTTTTCGCATAAGAAACCTGTCACAAGGTTTCGAAGCCCTTAAGCGAAAGTCAGTCCTTTCAGGACAGGTCCAGCGTCCTGGTTACAGCCATTAGGACAGCTCTGACCCTATGCAGTCATCGGATAACTGCTCGCCGCCTAACAAAAGCGTAACACAGACTCCGAAAGTTTTTTTTGTAGGCAAAGTGTTGCGGTCCCAGACGTTACCCTCGTCTATTACCACAACCATTTCCGTTGATCCTTAAGGGGTTGTATGGCAAACATGCAGTATATGCTTGCCTCCCTTATGGAAGACTATTCTGCCGATTAGTCTGTTGAGTCTAGCCGTTTATCTCATCGATATCCTGGCTTTCAGCCAACCTAACGTTCCTTTGTGCTTACTGTTGACGTTGGCGTAACTTAGTCACGTCAGTCAGGTTGTTTAGAACCACACTCGATGCGGTCTCGTGTGGTTTTTCAGCCGCATTTGGACGTTAGGCCACTGGCTGATGCTCCTGTTGACGTTCTAGACGTTCACTAACAATCGGAGTTGACTTGTTTTGACGCTGTGCGTCAACCTCCGCATTCTAGAGTTGTTTTGACTGCTCAGTCTAGGCAGTCAAAGCAGTCTCGAGTGGACGCTGTACGTCCTCACGCACCTGTTGTGGTTGACAGTTCAGTTGTTGACAGTTCACAGACTGTCAAGCAGTTACATGACGTTGCGTTCTGGTCCGCTACTAATGCACCAGTGAGAGACTCGGCTTTTATCGGACAAGGTTCCTGTAGATGAAGAAGTTGCTGTTCTCCCTCCTACTGATATTCCCTTGAGGACTCTGTCAGATGGAGAGGAGCCTTAAGCTGCTTAGCCTCCTATGGACTTTAATTAAATCATGATGATTTTTTTAAGGATCTTCGTCCGGATCTTGTAACTGCTGCTCCTCATTCGCCTAAACGTCAGAGCTTACACTAGGCCTAGCTACTTCGAAGCCGTTGTTTTTAAGCTAGTGCTCTCTCGCTCTCCTAGAGAGCGTTACGTTGGCCAGGCGACTGGTTTTTCACCAGGAGGAGTTTGGGGGATACAGCCTTTGCTTTCCCTTCTTTTAAACTGGTTTATAGAGCGAGAGTCTGATATGACACGAGAGAAGTTCTCGGCTTGGGAGTTCATGCCTCTGCCCAGATAGACTTCTCAATTCTGGTAGACTCTCCCTGGCGCCTAGCCAGGAGACGCTCCAAGTTGTTTACAGGTCAACTTCTCAGAGGGATGGTAAACGGTTCCGCCTCAGTCGCTAACCCCATCTGTTGCCACACCTGCTCCCGTAGACCCTAAATGGGCTTTGCTGCAAGATATGCAGTCCAAGCTTGCGTCCTTGATAGAGGACTTAAATGCGGAGAAGAACCTTCTGGCCAACAACCTTCCAACCGGTCGGTTGTGCGCCCTGTTGACGCTGAGGTAACCTACTCGCGTCTGCCAGTTGAGGTGGTTCCTCCACCGATGCGACCCAGTGTGGGTTGCCAGCCGCACGTTGACGTTAAGCGACGCTCGGAGGTGGTTGTTGACGTTCAGGACGTTCAACAACCAGCAGAGGTGACTTGTTGTGACGCAGTGCGTCAACCTCAGCAACCCGGTAGGGTGTTGACTGCACAACCCAGACGGTTTAGACAGTTTCGGGTTGACGCTGTGCTTCCTCGCGCACCCATGGTTGTTGACAGTTCACAGACTGTGCAGCAGTTCCATGATATTGCGTCCGGCTCCGTCACGCATCCACCAGTGCGACCGGATTCAGCAAGCCAGACGTTGCCCACTCCGTTGCCGTTTCCTCATCAGTTTCGGATGAGGAACCCTCTGATGAGGACGTTGCTGAACAACAAGACGATCAGCCCCCAGCCCTGCTATCCATCCAGAAGATGCTGAAGAAGGAACGCTGCTCAGTCAGGCTGTGGATGAGTCTGGTAGGGACGCTGTCATCCGTGGATCAATTTGTGTCACTAGGAAGACTACACCTCCGTCCTCTTCTATACCATCTAGCTTTTCACTGGAAAAAGGACAAGACGCTAGAAGCGGTCTCGATCCCGGTTTCCGAAAAGATAAAGTCTTGTCTGACTTGGTGAAAGGACAATATCAACCTAAGAGAGGGTCTTCCCCTGGCTGTTCAGACTCCCAACCATGTTCTCTTCTCGGACGCATCGGACGTAGGCTGGGGTGCGACATTAGACGGTCGGGAATGCTCGGGAATATGGAACTCGAGTCAAAGGACAATGCATTTCTACTGCAAGGAGCTACTGGCAGTACGTCTGGCCTGGAAAAGCTTCAGGTCTCTCCTTCAAGGCAAAGTGGTGGAGGTGAACTCGGACAACACCACGGCTTTGGCGTACATCTCCAAGCAAGGAGGGACCTACTCTCTGACGTTGTACGAGATCGCAAGGGACCTCCTCACCTGGTCAAAAGGTCTAGACATATCACTAGTAACGAGGTTCATCCAAGGCAACTTGAATGTCATGGCAGATTGTTTCAGTCGGAAGGGACAAATAATTCCAACAGAATGGACCCTCCACAAGGATGTATGCAAGAGACTTTGGGCCACCTGGGGCCAGCCAACCATAGATCTCTTCGCAACCTCGATGACCAAGAGGCTCCCAATATTTTGCTCACCAATCCCGGACCCAGCAGCAGTTCATATAGATGCCTTTCTCCTAGATTGGTCACATCTAGATCTATATGCATTCCCTCCGTTCAAGATTGTCAACAAGGTACTGCAGAAGTTCGCCTCTCACGAAGGGACAAGGTTGACGCTAGTTGCTTCCCTCTGGCCCACGAGAGAATGGTTCACCGAGGTACTTCGATGGCTAGTAGACGTTCCCAGAACACTTCCCCTAAGGGTGGACCTTCTACGTCAGCCACACGTAAAGAAGGTACACCAAGGCCTCCACGCTCTTTGTCTGACTGCCTTCAGACTATCGAAAGACTCTCGAGAGCTAGAGGCTTTTCGAAGGAGGCAGCCAGAGCGATTGCTAGAGCAAGGAGAACATCCACCCTTAGAGTCTACCAATCGAAGTGGGAAATCTTCCGAAACTGGTGCAAGTCAGTATCCGTATCCTCGACCAGTACCTCTGTAACTCAAATAGCTGACTTCCTCTTATATCTGAGGAAAGAACGATCTCTTTCAGCTCCCACTATCAAGGGTTACAGAAGCATGTTGGCATCAGTCTTCCGTCACAGAGGCTTAGATCTTTCCAACAATAAAGATCTACAGGACCTCCTTAAGTCTTTTGAGACCACGAAGGATCGTCGTTTGGTTACACCTGGTTGGAATTTAGACGTGGTACTAAGATTCCTTATGTCAGACAGGTTCGAACTGCTACAATCAGCCTCCCTGAAAGATCTCACCTTAAAGACTCTTTTCCTGGTATGCTTAGCCACAGCTAAAAGAGTCAGTGAGATTCATGCCTTCAGCAAGAACATCGGATTCTCATCTGAAACGGCTACATGTTCTCTACAACTTGGTTTTCTAGCCAAAAACGAGCTGCCTTCTCGACCTTGGCCAAAATCGTTCGATATTCCAAACTTATCGTATGGTTGGAAATGAACTAGAAAGAGTCTTATGCCCTGTAAGAGCTCTTAAGTTCTATTTAAAACGAACTAAACCTTTACGAGGCCCGTCTGAAGCTTTATGGTGTTCAGTTAAGAAACCATCTTTGCCTATGTCAAAGAATGCTTTATCCTATTTTATCAGACTGTTAATACGAGAAGCTCATTCCCATCTGAATGAGGAAGACCAAGCTTTGCTGAAGGTAAGGACACACGAAGTTAGAGCTGTCGCAACTTCCGTGGCCTTTAAACAAAATAGATCTCTGCGAAGTATAATCGACGCAACCTATTGGAAAAGCAAGTCAGTGTTCGCGTCTTTTTATCTTAAGAATGTCCAGTCTCTTTACGAGAACTGCTACACTCTGGGACCATTCGTAGCAACGAGTGCAGTAGTGGGTGAGGGCTCAACCACTACAATTCCCTAATTCATTAACCTTTTTAATCTTTCTCTTGAAATGTTTTATTATTGTTTTTGGGTTGTCCGGAAGGCTAAGAAGCCTTTCGCATCCTGGTTGATTTGGCGGGTGGTCAAAGTCATTTCTTGAGAAGCGCCTAGATTAGAGGTTTTGATGAGGTCCTGTTGTATGGGTTGCAACCCTTGATACTTCAGCTCCTAGGGGTTGCTCAGCATCCTAAGAGGATCGCGAGGCTCCGTAAGGAAGACGTACTTAAAAAGGCAGAGTAATTGTTCAAGTCGACTTCCTTACCAGGTACTTATTTATTTTAAGTTTGTTATTTTGATAACTGCTAAAATGAAATAAAAAATCCTTAGCTCATAATAATGTAAACATTTATTGCTGGTCTCTACCCACCCCCCTGGGTGTGAATCAGTTTATATAATCACCGGCTAAGTTAAATATTGAAAAATGTTATTTTTATAATAAAATAAATTTTTGAATATACTTACCCGGTGATTATATATTAAAGGACCCTCCCTTCCTCCCCAATAGAGACGCAGTGGACCGAGGAGAAAATTGAGTTCTTTGTTTACATTGAGTACTGAGTACCTGCACGACAGATGGCGCTGTTGAAGTACACCCCCTACCTGCATAGCGATCGCTGGCGGATTTTTAACGTAGAGTTTTCTGTCGAGCAACAGAGTTGCAGCTTATATAATCACCGGGTAAGTATATTCAAAAATTTATTTTATTATAAAAATAACATTTTTCATGTGACTCAGATGTTTTTCTTACATCATCATCAACGCTTCTTTTCCAAAAAAAGACACTGCTCTGCAATCTGTTATATATTTCCACTTTAGATTCAGTGGACACCTATACGTCTTTCTAAATCTTTAACAAACATCATGGTACCATTCTTCCATAGTCAATATTGCAAGTTCTTGTCTCTTTCTGCTGTTATATTTTCATCTAAATGCTGTATCATCATGAATCTGATGTCATAATTCTTGAGCCATTATATTAATATTCTTTGTTCACAATATCCGCTCATAAATGTCAAACTTTCACTACCCTTGTCAATACAATTTTTTTTGTTACTATTCATTCTCTTCTTACTACCTCGGACTTTTTGCATCTCCATTCGTATAGATTTTAAACAACAATGATAAGTTAGCACAGCTCTCTATCCTATTTTTTATGGCAAACAGTCGCTCTGCTTCTAACTATTAATATACAGTATGCTGCACCCTGGTTTTTAATCAATAATAGTGCGTTAACGTATTTGTTTCTTCCCCAGCTTTAAAGTTGCTTTCCCAGTCAATCTATTAACACATGCTTTAGCTCCATCATAAAGACCTAATACCTTTAACAAGTTATACACCATAGAAACTCATCACCTTCCATGTTGATTCTCTTTTAATTCAGTCAAGCTTTCTGTAGGTTATTTTATGTCAGATACAGACTTCCTTGTACTCAGAAACATTTTTCATGATAATTACTTGGTAAACACATGATCCATGCACTCCCTCCTTTGAACAACCTCTTATCAATCCTTCTGTTACTTGTTTTACTTTCTCTTGTCAAATATATTACCTATATTCCGTATTAAAATCTTACAGTTCACTGTCCCTTGTATATTATGTAAAGTTGGGCCCCTATTTGTCTTCACCCTATCATCTATATCCTTATATAAAGGAACATTTGTTCCTCTCACAAATTCCTTCCAAGCATTTTCTTAATATATTTATAAAAATAATGTTTTTACTTGTAGAACATGGATGCTACAATCCTTGCAACTAAGTATAAAGGGTTAGGAGAATTGTGGGTGGCAATCACACAGGTGTTACACAAGAGTTCCGAATTTCAAGCCTACTTAGCGGCATCTTCAGTAAGGTCTTTAGCTGCACCGCTTTTGATCAATATCACCCAAGATCTTGCAAGAGCATCTTCAGGTAAGCTTTAAGTGTTTAAGTGAAGCCTATTTTCATATGAATATTAGTTCTTCACATTTGTTAATCCATGTATATAATTTTTTTTATTGGTGAAGTTGCAAGAATATAATATGTTATTACTTTCATGCATGGCATTTTATTATGTTGATAACTAAGTGGGAAGTTTTAATTTCAACTCAATCTTCATCTTCTGGTTTTCAGAAGTTATGATGTGAACTTTGTTTCCAATTGTATTGTGGTTTTCAAGGGTACTTCAAACTAATTTTTTTCTTTTGCAGGAGCTTTGAGTCTCAATAGCGTTGTTTTAGAAGAGTTGGCAGTTACTTTCTCCCTTATGCATTCCTTGTTGACATTCATTATTGTGGCATACCCATATGCAGGTAAAGTCAAACACGATATAGTTTTGCCGTATAAAAGTTTGACATATTTTTTATAGCTGCTTGTAGCTTTAATGATAGAAGTTTTGCTTACTAGTTACTGAGTCTTATATTTCATATTTAATTTTTCTCTAAGGGTTGAACGTCGAAACCTTGCTGAATGAGCTGCGATCTCCTTTGTTGAGGTATTCTCCCCGAACTTGTGGAGATGTGAAACAGCTGGTGTCGGTATTGATGCAGTGCTGTGTTTTGTCAGGGTCTTCCAGTGCAACCTTCTCTCTTTCACATTCTGCCCAGGTATGTACTGTTATCATCTTGAGTTGTGGAAGTTTTCTGTATTTATTATTTTTTCAATCTAGAGTTTTGGAGGTACAGTATTTTATTTACCTAAATAACACTGAAAAATATACTACTCTGGATCATTTCTGGTTACGTGATTGTAAAAGGTATATCCTCTCTTACCTGTGTACCATTAAAGCAGTTGTTGTTTGTTGTGAATGCAGTTTGAGCTTGATTGAGCATTTTGGGATGCAAGAGTGGGAGATGTTCATGTAATTTCATGATTTGCAGTGATTGTTTATGACTTAAGGATGGCACCAGGAACTGAAAGGACTACAGGTGAGATGATGTAAATTGGTTTGCCAGTGTGATTAAATGGCTGATCAGGTTTTATAAGGGATACCTGGATAAGTTGAAAGGCTCCATGGGAAGTGGTTAGATAATTTGATGTTCCATTTTTTAATGGTATTGTTGAATGAGGCAGATGTATGTGTGTGGTATTTGTTTACAAAGAGAATAATAAATAGAGTATTTGTTTCATGATATTGTATTAACAAAAAGACAAACTCTATCATTTATGAAATATTTACATCTTTTTCAGCATGTGCTCGAGGTATTGGATGAAGACACCCCTGGGGCTACAGCAGACCCAGATCATGCAGAGGATACTGATGGATATGAGGCTGATACTGAACAGTTAGCCAATGAAACATATCCAACTTCTGCGAGGTAAGTCAACATATGTTTATTTGCATTATAAGATTTTAATCATATTCTTAAAAGTATTTTATCTTTAAAGGATAACTATCTTCAATATAGTATAATTGAAGACTGACAGTGCTACAGAGCTTTTATCTAATGGTTTCCTTCCTATTTTATTATGATTTGTTTTTTTCACAGATCATCCAGACGTGAGGAAGATCTTGAGTGCCCTGAGTTAGTTTTGCTTGCTTTAGATTTGATCATAAATCACCATGTCAAGTTTCTTGAAACAAAGGAAGAAGGGAGTGATGATGTAAATGAGGCGCTAAAAATGAAGTGGGAGTATATGAAATCGGACTCAAAACAAAAAATTGATTTGGAAAAGAATAGTGTAACATCTCCAGTCCTCACTGAGGTAGAGGTTGGAGGTGGTATGAAACATACTGACAGTGGTTTAGAAACATCAATAAGTGCCAAAAGCAAGAAGGAAACATTTAATCGGACAGAGTCAGTAGAGAGTAACACTTCCACTTCATCTGTGTATCACAGTATTGAAGATGATAGCTTTGACTCAGGAGAGTTTGGTTGTAGAGAAAACTTGGAGCTCGATGCAAAAAGTAGTTTACTTAGTGAGTGTAGTGCCAAAGGAAAGCTTGTTATGCAAAATACTTCATCTACAAATTCATATGATGATACTTCGTCTCAAAACTCTGATAATTCTCAATTAAAAGTGCAATCAAAGTTGACTGATGCAAAGTGTGTTTCAAAAGATAAATCAAACGTTAAAATCCAAAGCCAGGAATCTACATTGTTAGCTCCTTCCTCAACTCTGTCATCATCAGGGTTGTGTTGTGAGAGTGAATTGTCTCATAGTGCCTCTTTGACGCAGTGTGTTCATGCTTTGTTAGTTTTGTGCAAATCTTCACCAACAATATGTCGACGACTTCATTCTCTAGGATTCCTATCTAACTTGCTTAATGGATTTACGGACCTTATAGCGGCAAACAACAGTACTTACCAAGGTATGTCTAAACTTCTTTTTTATTTCATAGTATATTACAGTACTGACAAAATTTATAAGTACATTACAGTAGTTCATTTACAATTTTAGGGTCTCTCTCTCTCTCTCTCTCTCTCTCTCTCTCTCTCTCTCTCTCTCTCTCTCTTTCTTTTATTTGATATAATGTTTGTAACAAGTTTCTATTTTCAGTTCATTGTACACTTTATGTAGTGATAAATTGCCATTTGTCCACCGTCTCCTGTTTTGAGAATTAGCACTTCCATCATCCTTCCATTTTCAAGCTTGAAACGGAATTCACAGTTATCTACTCATTGGCTTAAAATTTTGTAATTATTTTTAGAAATCTTTTTATTAGAATACGGTACAACAGTTACTTCATGCCTTTTGATGAGTAGTCAAAATACTTTAATATTTAACCATGAACGAGAAATCTTTTCGCAACTTTATACTTAGTTTATGTATAGATGGGATCTTAAGGGGTATACGTACGTTAACTCTGCCGTGTATTGTAAGCACAGTAATGTTGAGGTACTTTATAAAACGTCAGTGTCATCCAAAGAACTTTTTTTTTGATCTTGTGATTTGGGTTTATGCAATTATAATGAGAATAGTAGTAGTGCAGGATGAAAGGATCCTTATAAAAGAAGACTACTGAAGATGAGTATTGACAATGACACTGTAATAATAATGTTAAATACAAATCTGGTAAATTATACGTTAATTTTTTCATCAATCAATGGAAAATGGAAAGATAGTTTAGATAATTTATTCAAAAAGTATTTGACATTTTTAAAAAAGATTTAGCAACCCCAGATCTTCATTCAGGAGGTACAGTTGAGGTAAAGAGTGCAGCGTCATCTGCATATGAAACGATATTGTTTTCTAGGCCATGAACACTACCCTGAGGAACACCAGATGTCTAATTCCTATACTCACTATAGTCCATTTCTTTTAGCGAGTCATATTTGCACCGACTCGCAACGGTGCCCTTTTAGCTCGGAAAAGTTTCCTGGTCGCTGATTGGTTAGAATTATCTAGTCCAACCAATCAGCGATCAGGAAACTTTTCCGAGCTAAAAGTGCACCGCTGCGAGTCGGTGCAAATATGTCTCGCTAAAAGAAATGGACTATAGGTGCCCATCAACAAAACCGCTATGCAATCTATTAATTGAAAATTCAATAATGATGCTAAGAAAAGACCTTAGATGTCAGGATGCCAGAAAACCTCAAATCAATCAATCAATCTAAGCAGTTCCCAGACCTGTTAGTAGCTTTAATTATGGTTTGCTCACCCCTGATTCAGTGGCTAAGTCTAAAGTTCGTAAGTCATCGCAATCTGTAGGATAAACAGAATTTAACCTTAAAAGCAAATGTTTGTATGATATTAAGATTTTTAAGTTTATTTTGCAGTTTCAGTTAATTTCTAGATTTGCTGATTCTTTAGTAGTTGTGATATTAACAAAAATAAATTTAGTATCGACACTTTTCTGTAGATTAGTAAGTTTTAGAACCGGTAATAAGCTTTGATCTTCTGTCACTGAAGTAACCTTATTGATTAGAATTTTAATCTTTTGTAGTTGTTTTATTGAAGTTTTAACCTTTGGTGGTTGAAGACTACTGTTTCGTGTAATGGGTATATCTTAACGAATTGATTAAAGGTGCACGAGGTCTTTGGCCTTAAACGTGTTGTAGAGGATTTAGTAAAAACTATAATAATAATAATAATAATAATAATAATAATAATAATAATAATAATGATAATAATAATAATAATAACTATAATAATAATAATAATAATAATAATAATAATGATGATAGATAATAATTAATACCGGTAATTAATAATTGATAATTAGTTATTAATAATAATAATCATCTGCTATAACGTAGTCAGACAAGAGGTGAACAAAAAAATTCTGGAGATTCCTGTTACCTCTTAAAATCGGTTGGATTTTGGCTTTTTCATGAACGAGGAACGAGATTGGTGAAACGAAATCATCAATACACCTCACAATGAGGATATGTCGCCTGTCCTCAGTTTACCTATTAGGACAAACATGAAATGGTCCTTAGCTGCTATTTTATGGCCATTTGATTATTCAGATGGGATCGAATTTTACATACAGCAAATTCTACATGTGACAAAAATCCTTCATCCAGGTAACCTGTTTATAAGGTTAGTGCCATTGCCTATGCACCATGGTCTTCCCATGTCTTGGGTTAGAGTTCTCTTGCTTGAGGGTACATTCGAACACACTATTCAATCTTATTTCCCTACCTCTTGTTATGTTAAAGTTTTTTGAGTTAATACAGGAGATATTTATTTTAATGTTGTTACTCTTTGAAATATTTTATTTTTCCTTGTTTTCTTTCCTCACTGGGCTTTTTTTCCTGTTGGAGCCCCTGGGCTTATAGTATCTTGCTTTTCCAACTAGGGTTGTGGATTAGCAAGTAATAATAATAATAATAATAATAATATAATAATATAGTAATAATAATAATAATAATGATGATACTACTACTGCTACTACTACTACTACTTACTACTACTACTACTACTACTACTACTACTACTACTACTACTACTACTATTAATGATGATGATGATGATAATAGTAATAATAATAATAATAATAATAATAATAATAATAATAATAATAATAATAATAATAATAATAAAGACGATGATGATGACGAAAAAGACACTAGTCTAGCAGGGGAAAGGAAGGAATGGATTCGTAACCAGACGAAATCTGTTTTGGATGTTCTGTAAATATCCTGCAAGCAGCGAATCTTCTTTTGATGGCTTTGGAGGCGACCGCAGATTCTGCTGCCCCCGTCTGGCAATGGCACCTGACACCCTCCTCGCAGATATACGAGACACCTGTCTGCTTTGCGGTCAGCGGGGAATCGTGCCGGTGGTTTTAGAATTGATTCCAACAGACGTATTTCTCTCTATTTATGAATCTCACTCTCTCTCTCTCTCTCTCTCTCTCTCTCTCTCTCTCTCTCTCTATATATATATATATATATATATATATGATTCCAACAGACATTCTCTCTCTCTCTCTCTCTCTCTCTCTCTCTCTCTCTCATGATGCCAAAACTACTTGCTCTATCTTTCTCTCTCGATTCCAACACTACCTCTCTTTCTCTCTCGATTCCAACACTACCTCTCTCTTTCTCTCTCGATTCCAACACTACCTCTCTCTTTCTCTCACGATTCCAACACTACCTCTCTCTTTCTCTCTCGATTCTAACACTACCCTTCTCTCTCTCTCTCTCTCTCTCTCTCTCTCTCTCTCATGATGCCAAAACTACTTGCTCTATCTTTCTCTCTCGATTCCAACACTACCTCTCTTTCTCTCTCGATTCCAACACTACCTCTCTCTTTCTCTCTCGATTCCAACACTACCTCTCTCTTTCTCTCTCGATTCCAACACTACCTCTCTCTTTCTCTCTCGATTCCAACACTACCTCTCTCTTTCTCTCTCGATTCTAACACTACCCTTCTCTCTCTCTCTCTCTCTCTCTCTCTCTCTCTCTCTCTGTATATATATA
This sequence comes from Palaemon carinicauda, assembly GCF_036898095.1. Taxonomy (NCBI): domain Eukaryota; kingdom Metazoa; phylum Arthropoda; class Malacostraca; order Decapoda; family Palaemonidae; genus Palaemon; species Palaemon carinicauda. The sequence continues at coordinate 28,061,888 of NC_090740.1, forward strand.
TATATATATATATATGTATATATGATTCCAACAGACATTCTCTCTCTCTCTCTCTCTCTCTCTCTCTCTCTCTCTCTCGTTTTGTCAGTTAACTCAACACTTTTAGTAATAATGAAAAGAAAAATTAATTCCCTTTACTTATTGTTTTCTTTGCATGACTTGAGCCGATGATCTGTATTATGAACTTTGTATGCATGTATGTTATACAGTATATACTGTAAATTATATATACAATATATGTATATATATATATTATATATACTATATATATATATATATATATGTATATACTGTTTATGTATGTATGTATATATATATATATATATATATACACACACACATATATATATATATATATATAGAAAGTGTATATATATATGCATATATGTATGTATGTATATATATATAATATATATATATATATATATATAGATATATATTGAATATATATATATATAAATATACATATGAATTTATATATATATATATATATATATATAATTATATATATTGTTTGTGTGTATATATATGTATGTGTGTTTGTGTATAAATATTTTTTTTATACAGTCCAAGTCTTTTCTCCAATTCCTCTAACAAAGGGTGGTTTCAATGAAAATACAAGACAGCTAGTACTGTTACATTCACACTTAAAACTGCAGAATCGTTAGTTAATCCCTATGCCGTAGCCTTAACTTTTTAACACCCTCACCATGAAAGGGTATTTAGTGTGAAACTTATATCTTGAAATATTATTGAGTTTCCACAATTACACATAGATATCAAATATTATCGATTCCTATGGATTTTGTTTGATGTTAATTATGAATTAGGCAGTATCTTCGTCTCTTTGTAAGGATGAGAAGAGTACTGTACCATGTGGCCAGCGTGCTGTTTGTACCAAGGTCCAGTAGCCTTAGATCTCGTTTGTACTGGACCTTATAATGTGACGTGTCTCGGTTGGAGTAACATTTCATTCGTTCATTCGAACCTGATAAGTGCCTCAGTCCACTTGGTTTTATCCGTTAAATCTCTCTCTCTCTCTCTCTCTCTCTCTCTCTCTCTCTCTCTCATATATATATATATATATATATATATAATATATAATATATATAATATATAATATATAATATATATAATATATAATATATAATATATATAATATATAATATATATATATATATATATATACATATATACATATATATATATATTATATATATATATATATATATATATATATGTATTACACACACACTTTACTAAATGATCATTGTCGGGTACCTTCGACTCCTATAAGCTCCATATTTTTAGTCTTACTATAGTGGATACATTTATGCTTCTTTTCGTCCTTCTTTATCTCTCCTAGTCTTGTATCTTCTATCTCAAAATAAAAGTGATTGAACCCTCCCAGTTTCACTTTGGCGCTGAATGACCTTCCCAGACCTAGCAGGGGCTGGGTGACGGTTGTGCTGTCAGTGCACCTCACACTGTGTACTGTAGACATTACTTTAGGTCTTTGTACTTGCTCTATCTCCTTCTTCATAATCTCCTCCTCCGCGGTCTTTTTTTTTTTTTTTTTTTTTTTTTGCATTTTGCTGTCCAACCTCTCGTATCTTTTGACTAAATAATTTAATTACAGGGTTCCCCCACAGTAGTACTTGGACGAAGAATGACCTGCTAGTCCCCATCGGTAGGTTATATAGTCCAAATTCATACGGCCAGTAGCCTATGTTGATAGCAGTTGTGAAGGAATTGAAAATAAAAAGAATATTAGACTGTAATAATAACTATTTCCCCGATACAATAAAGAGCAAGTGCCTGTTATATAGGCCTATATATAAGGGATGGCCGGGAAGGGCTAAATGTGCGTAGGCGCGCGCTAGTGTTTGCATATTTATAAACAATAATAATAGTAATAATAATCTTTATTTCAGCAAAAGCCATATACAGAGTTTCAATAAGGATACAGTGATCTTACACTTTGGACATCGGTTAAAAACAGAAATGAGATATGCAATAATATCAGTGATATATTACAGACATCAATTAGTAGGTTGACCATAGAGTTCTAAGGTCTGGGTAAAATAATCACAATAGAATTAGCGCTTAATAATGATGATAACATACATATCAGCAAACAAAAAGAGAGGGAGAAAAAAAAATGGCGATGACAATGATAATTATTTTGGAACATAAATTGCTTGAATAATAAAAGAACACTGGAAAAAAAAATTGGCCGGTGGTTTTTACGGGTCGCGTACACTAGTAATAGAATAATTGTAGATGATACAATCGTAGTAATGGTGGCAATATTACATTTGCTATGGAGAAGAGGCTTAGTAATAAGTAAAAGCTGCATTGGATAACCAGTGTGCTCTTATAGGCTAATCAAAGTTAGGTCGTCATACGTAGCGAGACATGGCTATTGACTTTGACAGTCAGCCATAATTGGAGGATAGGATATTATGATAGGTTTGCCTGCATGGAAAAATAACATAATAACATTTGGATGACAAAAAAAAAAAAAAAAGATAAACACATTCGGTTCAAGTGTGAAGTTGGAATATATCTCCATTGCGCAAATAATATATATAATATATATATAAATGAATATATTTATATATATATATATATATATATATATAAATATATATATATATATATATATATCTATATACATATACATATACTATATATATATATATATATATATCTATATACATATATTTATATATATATATATATATATATATATTTATTGATTGATTTATATATATATATTTATATATATCTATATATTTTTATATATTTATATATATCTATATATTTTTATATATTTATATATATCTATATATTTTTATATATTTATATATATCTATATATATTTATATATTTATATATCTATATATTTATATATATATATATATATATTCATGTGTATATATATATATATATATATATATTCTGTATATATTCTGTATATAATGAGAGAGAGAGAGAGAGAGAGAGAGAGAGAGAGAGACCTACCATGAAGATATAATTTTGCAGTCTAACCATAATTTCACTATTGGTATATTTTCTCTATAAAAGATGTTTTGGATCAGCAGATCGATGGCGTTTCTTAGTCTGGTGGTCGGAGTCGACCTAGCCTAACTATATTCATGCCTCTCAGGAAATGATGGCGAAGTTGGTTTTAGTCCTTTAAGAATGTCATTCTAGGCTTCAGTAAGTCACTCAATTTCTCTTAGAAAATCCTCCTTAGCAAGCAGCCGTAGACGTTAAAACATACGATTTAATGTTATTATAACCATGCCTCAACCCTAGTTGGGAAAGCAGAATTGAACATGTCTGAAAATTTTGGATTTCAAGGTTACTGAAAACAAATTACTTTACTGAATTGTTTCCCATCACACAAAACTTACGTCGTCTTTATTTTCAGCTGTAGCCTGCCCCTAAGAACCTTAGAAATAATGTGGTCTTGACGTGTGAAATTCTATTTACAAATTGCATATCCAAATGCATTGGTATTTGGCTTCCGTGAAATTTTACCAAATTTCTGTGGGCAGTTGCAATAGGTATCAATATGTCGTTGGATTCCCTGCACTGAGGGGAAGAATTTCCATTGATAGACTAACATATCCGTACAGTGTGTACCCATTAAAGTCAGGATTGATGTGCGGAGAGCTAGCAATGTATTGCAATCTAATGAATAGATGTAAATCTTCTATGAAGTTTCCAGAAGTTCCGATCGTTTACTAATACTTTACTTTGTCAGTTGTATTTCTCACATCAACTGAACTCAAAAGAATATGGAGAGGCAAGGGACAACTAATAGTAAATACATCTGTCTTCATATGAAAGGAAAAAGAAGGATAAAGTGATAATTTCAAGTGTGGTGTGAAGCAGGTAGGGACGAGTCTCCTTGGAATGACCTATCAAATGTCGCTGGTGAAATGATTGTAACCCCAATGGGATTATGGTTTTCTTGGTCAGTTAAGCTTAATTAGGATTAGTGGGATTAAATATAATGGGGTTAGGCAGTGTGCAGGGATTTTAAGAATTGAACATGCATTGTATTAGGGTTGTGGTGGCCGATGTGGTAACGTCCCTGATTGGTGAACGCCTGACTGGGTTTCTAGTCCCGCTCAAACTCGTTAGATTCTTTGGTCGTTGCAACTTCTACATCCTTGTGAGCTAAGGATGGGTGGTTTGGGGGAGCCTATAGGTCTATCTGCAGAGTCATCATCAGCCATTGCCTGGTCCTCCTAGGTCCTAGCTTGGCTGGAGAGGGGGCTAGCTTGGCTGGAGAGGGGGCTTGTTTGGGCGCTGATCATATGTGTATATAGTCAGTCTCCAGGGCATTGTCCTGTTTGCTAGTGCACTGTCACTGTCCCTTTCCTCTGCCATTCATGAGTTGCTATCAAGCCTTTAAACCAGCTGAAGTATGTTTTTGTTATTACAAAATATTAGATTTTGAGATGAAATTGTGACAGTTGAAGGACTGTTTATTAGGTAATTTAATTATGACATCCTTTATGTGAGCCTCAGTAATACGATCTGGAAAATGAATCCATACGATGGCAGCGAGAAGATTATCTACTCTCCCGCGGGAGTCCTGGTCGTGGGGGGGGGGGGGGGTTGTTGAAATAGTTTCTACATTATTACCATAGCCATATTACCGTCTTGTATTAACTTTCTGGTAATTTTCACTATGTTCAGTTGTCAAATTGCACCGAAACGAATTTCTAATAGAATCTTCTCTCCCCATTAATATTTCATTGTAATTTTACGTTAGACCATTTTGCTTCGAATATGTGAATTTTGGTCTTTTGACTTAGTCGTTGCATTTTTCAAATATTTCTTCCGACATAATCTAAAGGGATGCGAGTCTAAATCCTGTAATCCACCATGTTAAACCAGAACTCTTCAGAATTTCTATATGTTGGTATTTTCGGCATCTGTATTTATTGCTAGTGTATTTCATATCCGGGTTGAATTATTTAACCCCTCAGTGGGGATACTTTTACGTGGTGAAAGGGTTTGTGTATCGCCATAATTAGCAAATCTGCACCTGTCACACCCATACTAGGTTGGTTTGCTGTGCGATGAGATTAAAGTCTCTCACCATCACTAGTCCGGCGTGGCCACCGAGGTGATAAAAATGACCAAACCCTGACATGACTAAGGACATGTCTGAGGCCTTTGTCCTGCAGTGTACTAGAGACGGCTGCATTTGTTGTAGTTTTAGGTGAAATTCTGAAATCGAGAGCTTTCCTTAGGGATTTTAATGAAAGTTGATAGCAAGTAATGTCTTCTCTGCAGGATGGGAAGGGATATACTGTTGAGAAGTGGTTCCCAAACTGGGGGGCGTGAAATCATCTGCTCGAAATTACTTGTTTAATAGAATAATAAAATCATTAAAAAAAACAAATATCTGTCATTACATTCATGCATCCATCTCACTAAATTTGACCAGAAATTGTGCCTTAGTCTCATAAGTATTTCCAAGTATTATATGCCATGTTTTCAAATTATCTATTCTTAAAATTGCAACTCAATTTTGCCAATTTGTTAATGTTCAAACTTTTTTTTCGCTCACTTTGAACCAAATATTTCTTTTTTAGTTACTGGAATGTACTATTATTTGTTTGAGTGGCTTTCATTATTAAAATGTAATACAAACAGAAATCTGTTTTCCTATACAATGCTAAGAAATAAATGTAAGAATCATTTCATATAAAAAAAAGAGAGGAGTGGGGGCGTACGGGTCTACTGGAAGCAAAAAGGAGGCGTCAGGTAAGATAGTTTGGGAACCACTGCTGTAGAGGTTAATTTGTAATGGGATTTGAATATAACTTACTTATAGGTATTGGTGAATGTAACAGTTCACAATGAACTGCATGTGGCGTGCTATATTGCGGTGGGTCTTTCGTGATATTGTTCTTCCATTAGTATTTTTTATAATTATAAAGAGGGAAGGTGTGCGACATCCTGTGATTTAAACAGTGATTTCATTATCATCTCACTCAGGGAAAGTTTCAAAATTTTAACAATATATTAGCATATCAGACATGTTTTCAGGAACATAAAAGCAGTATTATGCAAGATAATGCAAGTTGTTGTTAAATATTAAATCTTTTTAAGTTCAAGGTTACTAATATTTTCTTAATCTTAGAAAGGAGCTTGTTTATATCTTATCAGGCAGTAGTCTTGCTTTGTTATACTCTATCCTCTTACTTCAGTGATAAATAATTTTCTGATATCCTTTCGCATCAAGGGGAAACAAATAGAATTAAGACATTGTATCATCTATATTTTGCAGTTTTTGAAAGTTAACGAAGTGTATAATGTATAATGAATTGAAATAACATATCCTAAGCTGCCATCCTGTAGATCATTATTTTAATAGACTAGCTAAAAACATCCTCGACCACTTGACTTACGAGGTAGAGTAATCCTTATGGTACGTCACTTATGAAGTATATAGGAGCTTTCATATTGTTGACCGTATCGAAGGTAACATTGGAGTAAATTTGAAGACGCCTTCACTTGTATCATTCTGTTGTCAAAGCTGACTTGGTTTGCATATTGCAATGGCTATATGGAAAAAGGCATCAAATTAGCTCTTTTATTCGTGTAAGGGAACTGCTAAGAAACGAAAGACATGACTTATGCGCAAATATTTTTCTTCTACGTTAAAAAACATTTAAAGGTTAATGACAAGTCGGTAATTGTTTCGGTATGGGTTAGTATGTTATGAGCATAGGATTGCATAATTCTCATCTAGCCCAGAACAACATTATCCAGAAAAGAATGTGATGATATGATAAGGAATGCAGACGATATGAGAATTTCAAACGTGTTTTGACTTTTTGGGGAAATGCAATTGCCGTAGGTTAGCCACAACCCTCTGTGTCCAATGAAGCAAAAGACTTGGTAACATTTAACTGAACCAGAGGGATATTAAACATGAATTGTTAGTTGTCGGGCCTAAATGATTTGCTCTATATAGGAAATCCTTCACAATACACACTCCTTGGCTGATTTAGATGATTTAGGCTTGTAATTCTGTAGATTGGTTGATGTTAGTTATTCTTAGAATATCAAATTATTTCCATACCTAAAACCCCACTAACGAGAGAGAGAGAGAGAGAGAGAGAGAGAGAGAGAGAGAGAGAGAGAGAGAAAATTGGTAAAGGGGGTAATTTAACCAATCAAGTAAAAAAATGTCCAAGAAATAATAGAAAACGGGAAAAAATTGTATCCTAAATGTAGTAAATAATTTAACGAATGTCTTGTAGTATTATTATTATTATTATTATTATTATTATTATTATTATTATTATTATTATTATTATTATTATTACTTGCTAGGCTACAACCCTAGTTGGAAAAGCAGAATGCTATAAGCCCAGGGGCTCCAACAGGGGAAAATAGCCCAGTGAGGAAAGGAAACAAGGAAAAATAAAATATCTTACGAACAGCAACTACATTGAAATAAAAACTTCTTAAATAAACAATAAAAACTTTTAACAAAACAAGAGGAAGAGAAATAAGATAGAATAAGGTGCCCAAGTGTACCCTCAAGCAAGAGATCTCTAACCTAAGACAGTGGAAGACCATGGTACAGAGGTTATGGCACTACCAAAGACTGGAGGATAATGGTTTGATGCTGATACATATAGTTAATGTTCACACTGTGCTATTGTGTGTCGCCAATGGATACATACTTTCAATAAGTGTTAAGGCCTTCAAACTTCTGTCTATGTTTGTTGATGTAATCTGCAAGTCTGTTATAGACAGCCCTCTTAGTCCCCCCCCCCCCAGAATATTATTTTTCACTTGTTATTTTCGTTCAGACAGAGACTATTTAAGGACATGAAGGTCACCCTTCATGCAATGTTTTATTTATAACCGGAACGTTTTTTTTGTTTTTTTTTTAAGTAAAACGTTAAATTGAGAGAATCCTCCCCCTATGACATAGTCAAAGTATTGAGAGAGGTTGTGCCATGACTTATTATCGTACCAAGTCACGAAGACGAGAGAGAGGGTACGTCTGTTGACCCGAGACAGGACCGAGACTATCCGATTAAGTTACATACCCGAGTCGTACACAGCACGTGTTTGCTGCCGCTTGTGTCTGGATTGTGTATTGTTGCTTTGCGAAAAGATGTTGTCTATTATTTATATACAAATGATTATACGTTTGCTACATTACGATTTTTTTCATCTTTAGGTAGCCAATATATGAAAAGAAGTTTTTTCAGCGGATTTTTTTTTGTTTTGACATGGGTTACACCAACTTAAGTTATGCCACCAAATTCATACATTTGGATGTTCATATCATCTCTCTTACATAGTTTTGAACCGGAAGAAAATTAGGTGACTCACCTCTTAGAAACTGAATATCGATTATGAATTTGAAAGTCAAATTGCGCTGAGTAATTGTAATTGATGCTGTCATTCCATTATGGAAATTTGCATTGGTGTTACAGAACGGACCTGCCATTTAACCTTTATATGTCTATTGTGCGTTTACATGTAACATTATGTCTGAGGCATAATCATGAATGTATGTCTAAATATTTGTAAAACTAATTCCTAATGGAGTCTTTCCCTCATGCAGACATACATTACTCATCTTAGTCAGTGTCTTCGTTACCCAATCCTTACCATGCGCCATCCTTTGGGACCATTAGTAATAATCTTATTATTTGTCCCTTTTTCATAATTTCATGATAGTGGATTATCATTTTGTCAGGACTTTATAAAATCTTTAGTCCTCGTTTTAGATTATCTCCGAAGCATTTGAAAAAAATGAGATATATTGATTTGTAACTTTTATATGGCTCTATTTGATTTCTGGGTAAACTAGTCTCTTAAGTTTCTGTTGAAACAATATTGTAGACGGGACAGCATCTTGCGTATTGGTGCCCATCATGGTTCTTTTCTACCTCTTTTTCTCCTCTGTTAATGATCATCTTCAGTCTTTACCCATTAGTACTTCACGGATGATTGTTTTCCCTACTTCATCTTCAGACTCTACCCTTGTTCTGCTGTTTCTGCTTTACTATCCATAATTATTTCATTTATCAACGCTGGTTTCTATTTTATATATACGAAATTTAATTTGAGCGGGTCCACTTCAGTGATCTTATTATTTGGACGATGTCATATTGATAAATTTCCACCCCCCCCCCAAAAAAAAAAATATGGACATAATCTGTCCCTGTTTTAGAATAAGCATCCCATTTGTTTCATGCTTAATCATATTAGTTATATAGAATTGAAGGAAACTCCCCCCCCTCTCTCTCTCTCTCTCTCTCTCTCTCTCTCTCTCTCTCAGGCCATGCAACATCTGTTATACCACCACTTCTTACATTTATTTATGGAAATAAGCAACTCTTTCTCTCTACTGCCAGGTTTGAAAGCCCTTTATTTGTTATTTGTTCCCGTTTCCACTGACATCTTGTTCAGATGAATGTCAGTTGCATGCTGGTGACGTTGCAAATTTTGACCCTTTAGTTTCTTGATCTTTAACTAGGTTAATATCGAAGGTGTCTTTAAATCTATGCTATTCACACACACACACACACACACGCACGCAAAAAAAAAAAAAAACAGGATTCCTCCTCGACTTTTCTAAAATAGGTTAATATCGAAGAGTCTTTGAATGTATGGTATTCACACACACACACAGCACACACACACACACACACAAAAAAAAAAACAGGATTCCTCCTCGACTTTTCTAAAATAATGATACTGCTTGGCTAAAGCATTTTTGATTAATTGCTTTTGTATTTTACGTCATTTACGCCAAACTTGTTTCATTAACTACCTAAAGGTTCCAAGTAAGTATTGCAGAATAAACCTGCACATTCAGAGATGAAGATCAGATACTTTACACTTCCTCTTATGATTTTCAACTGAACCGTTTTCTAGGCATTTTTTATTGTTTCCTGCGGTTTTTCATTGCCATTGAAAGCCGGAGGGAAGTTACAGTTAAAAAACGGATATACTGTATGAGTAATTTTCTCACAAGATACTGTAATTATAGACCTCCTATTTGTGGGAATGTTAGTGGTCACTGTGATCATACACGTAATTACACTTCGTGCATATTTATGTGCAAATGTCCTTTGCATTTATATATAAATTTCATTGTAATAATAGATTTTTACCCCATAATTTATTTTTTTATCACCTTATGTTTACTATAATTTTATTTTTTATTTTTTTAGCATTAACATAGAGATCTTTCATTTCCGTATTTTATCGGGCCAGCTAGGTTCATTGGTCTGGTAAATCTCCTCCTTTTGATGAATAAAAATGAATTTCATTATGGAATTAAGTCTCTGCATTGAGGATATTCAGTTGCGCATTTGATTTCATTAAACCAGTTTCATCCTGCAATTGTTCATTTATTGCTGGGTTTATAATTCATTCGTTAGCTGTTGATTGATGGCCAGATTGTTGGTCATCTCTTCAGAACTTGCATGTGTCAATTGATGGCCAGATTGTTGGTCATCTCTTCAGAACTTGCATGTGTCAATTGATGGCCAGATTGTTGGTCATCTCTTCAGAACTTGCATGTGTCAATTGATGAATAGCTGAAATTTGCTTAGATGGTTGTAAATAAAATATTCTTAATCTGACCAGAATTATAAGAACAAATTCTGTCTTTTTAAGCGCTGAATTTTTCTAGCTTGCATAATTTTGCTTTTCTTTTAAGATGCTGTCACAGACATTTTCTGGCATCTCTGCATTTTGCGCTCAGTT
>NC_090740.1:28085169-28100169 GCF_036898095.1 Palaemon carinicauda
AAATGGTTTTTCATTATTAGTTCTCCTTCAATTGTGGGTGAATTTCAAAAGCAGACGAGAGATAATCATTGCTATATGATATGACAAATGGTCTTTCATTGGGAAAAATGTCTTAGAAATAAAGAGATCTGTATGTGGTTGCTGTTGCCAGCATGTTAATGGATTTATATGATATCCCTAAAAATCCAGTGCTTAAAGTTAATCTGTTGTATTACTGCTTTATCTTTAGCAATGATAAGAGATGCAGTTGAAACGTTTATGCAAACCAGCTCTTCAATCTCAGGTCGTAAATCCCATCTTCCACAGGTCCAGCAGACAATAGTATCCATAACTAGAGTGCAGAACTCCGCCGCGGCAGGCAGCTTATTTTTCGACCTTGACTTTGACCAATGACTTAACATGTACTAATTGACGTGGATTTTCATACACAATTATGAACCAGGTTTGAAATGTCTGTGACAACGATGTCCAAACTTATGGCTGATTACGTAAAATGAGCATTTTGCCTGACCGTGACCTTAACCTTTGACCTTGACCTTACAAAATTTAATATCTTCCATCTTTTTACATAAGTTAATCCCTGCAAGTTTAATTACTTTACGAATAGTATTGTGGTCAGGAAGCTGTTCACAAAAACACAAAAAAACAGGGGTTGAAAACATAACTTCCTTAAAACTTCGTTGTCGGAGGTTAAAAAAAAAAAGAAAAAAAAAAGAAAAAAAAAAAAAAAGGCAAGCAAGCAAGCTTGAAAGAGTTGACATACACTAGTGACGAGTATACGCTACTTGGTACGTGGGTCTCCAGGTACATCGACAGTACCAAGTTGGTTCTGGTGCTTGAGGTTTAAGGCCCTGTGGTACTCCGAAACGGGTAGTGCTCACATCTCTGGGTCACCACATGTTACTTCGTCTCTTCTAACCTCGTCCACCCCCCCTACTCCCTGTACACACACACACGCTAAACCCTTCACTGCGTTCCTCGAAACAACTTCATCTGAATGACACGTGATTGACATAAAATGACTTGCGTAGGTATTTTGCAGAGAAAATGCGGAAATATTCGTTTTTTATCGTAAGGAGATGTTTGATTATATTTCCTTTGTTTTATTTGAGTATTGCCTTTTAATTTTGCTGTATATATATATATCGATATATATATATATATATATATATATATATATATATATATATATGTATATATATAGATATATATGTGATAATGACGATCACGAAACGACGGTATTTATAATAAATGGATATCTAGAACTGCCTATTTCCCTGTCCATTTTGAGAAATATATATATATATATAATATATATATATATATATATATATATATATATATATATATATATATATATATAATATATATTTGTAAGTTGCTGATGTATGACTTATTATTATTATTTACTTATTGTACTTATTGACCACGAAGTGGTTAATTTTCCCTTACGCTTGCGTCTGTCTTCCCATGTTCTTATTTAGTTCAAGGGTTTACATACAAACTTGGCACGCAATAGATCATCATTCATAGATACATATTGATATATCGTCATGCCGGTTTGTATACCAGCGTGTCTGTCACCTTACCTTGCAATAGAAATTCATCTAACTAGAATGAAGGGATTAATGGTCATGAAAAAAGAATGTATAGGTGTTTGTCTATGGCTGTTTGTCACACTTGTTGTAATCCTTAAAGTTTAAGTGGTACACTGTTGAAATTACTTGAAGGTCATCAGTCTCACCATAGCACCCTATCAGCCCGTAGATGGCCTCACATTCAGTCTTTTACTATACCTCCGTTTCGTCTTTTCTTCCGTCGTTCTGGCCCCACCTTTTATGGCTCGTCTCATATTGCAACTGCAGGTTTTCCACGTCTTGTACATTGGCGTTGAATGCACCCCAAGCCCAAATTTATTGTTACCCTCATAAAGTTTTAAGAAGTTTATATTTAAATTTGAGTGAAATTTCGTTCTATTAGAGGACCTCCTTTTTAAAGATGAATGTTTCAGAATAAGATTTAATGTCTGGTTCTCCAGCTCCTTTTATAATGGGTTATATTTCACTCCTTATATAGGCTGGTTTTCAAAGTACATTCTCTCTCTCTCTCTCTCTCTCTCTCTCTCTCTCGCTCTCTCGCTCTCTCGCTCTCTCGCTCTCTCTCTCTCTCTCTCTCTCTCTCTCTCTCTCTCTCTCTCTCTCTCTCTCTCATACTGGTTTTAACAGATGTTTTGTGTATATTAATGTGCTCGAATTCTCTTTGAAGACAAAGCGGGAGTGAAGATCCCGACCGTTGAAATAGGAGAATCGTGTTTTAATATATATTCGGAGCTTTTAAGAAATTGTCTGGAAAATTTCTGCCATTGTACATCCACTTGAGGGTCCATATTTGCTTCACTTTTGGCGCTCTTGTGTTTTCTTTTGGGAATTAGATGTTCATCACTCAAAGCAGAGATACAAAGCGTTGTGCAGGTGTTCAATTGGCCTATGGGATTAAAGATCAAGGATCAGATTCCTGTCCATAATTAATCGTTTTTATCATTACGGCAAGTCGTATCATTGTTACAATAGATCCTGGACTTGGAATTTTTTTTTTTTTTTTTTTTTTTTTTCATCGGTAGAGTTATGCGTTTTTTCTAACAGTAAACCATCCCCTGAAAGACTGAGGTGTTGAAGTGTTAATGTGATTAGATATTTGAATAGAGAATACGCAAATGAGTTTTTTCTCTTCTTTTTTGGTTATTGTTTGGGGTGGAAGAAAAATGAAACACTCTTGTTTTCTATTTGAATTTATAGAAACTTTATACAAATAATTGTTATGGTAGACTATTGAGCTTAGAGATTGAATCCTCTTAAGCGAAGGTTATTATTATTATTATTATTATTATTATTATTATTATTATTATTAGCTGCTAAGCTGTAACCCTAGTTGGAAAAAGCAGGATGCTATAAGCCCATGGGCTCCAACAGGGAAAATAACCCAATGAGGAAACAAGGAAAAATAAAACATTTTAAGAACAGTAGCATTATTAAGATAAATATTTCCTATATAAATTGCCCTCACCAATAGAAAAAATATTCTTACTAAAAATGTTTGTATTTGATGTTTTCAATACATCGGTAATCACTGTTCTTAAGTGTGTCATTTGTGTATGTGTTGTCTTGGTTAAAGAAATAATCTCGGGTATTTCTTAATTAATATTTTTCACTACTTAATCAATCAAACGCTGTGTAAACTTTGAAGTGAGAACATGGTGACTGATGACCGTACTGATTCATATATATAATGATTCATTCCACATTTTTAGTCTATAGTATTTTTCCTCACGCAGACATGACATGACCAATTAGTTACAACAATAACAAATGCAACCATTTATATTGCACTGTAGGACAAAGGCCTCAGACATGATCTTACTCATGTCTTGGGTTTGGTTGTGATGGGAGACTAGTCTGATGACCCTGACTAGTACAGCTTCGTTGATCATGGGAATACACAAACCCTTTCACCACGCTGATGTTTCAGACTCATAAAGGGATTTAGGTGTAAGGTCTCTAGGAAATGGCAAGAGGCGGATCGTCTCCCCAAACATTTTCAATGATAAATATAAACGCATTAGGGATACATTTAGCTCCTGGCTCCAAATTTGAATTCCAATTGAAAGTTTGAAGTCATTTGAAACGAATCTGAGGACCCAGCTAACTCGTCTCACTCATAAGCAGATCGGAGGTCCTTAGAATATACAAAATGTAAGGTAGGAGTGACCCTTTGTGTGTTCAACCTTATTGTGACAGGCTATTTTCAGTTGAGCACAGTCTGCTTATCTGTTCTTGACTGATAATGATCAGGCTAAGTATGGCTATCACCGGGAATCGGAAATTTAAAAGGTTAAAGGCCGCTCATGAACGGCAAAGACAAGGGACCAAGAGACTGACCATATATACATATGATCAGCACTTAAGACCCCTCTCCACTCTAGCTAGGACCAGGGAGGCAGAGTCATTGATTGCTGATAACTCGGCAGGTAGATATATACTTCCCTAAACCCCCCCCCCCATCCTTAGAAAAGAAGGATGGTGAGGTTGAAGTCACAACAAGAAACTAACGAGTTTGAGCGGGATAAAATCCAAGTCTGGGTATCGCCATACGGAGGCATTTCCATGATGCCACCACAACATGGGTGAAGAAATTGTGATTCTGTTTTTTAATTTTGTTTTCGAACGAAAGTTGGATGTGAAAGTGATTTTGATACTCGTATTCCTCCTTGATACAGCCCAGGAGAATTTCTTGAAACATATTTATATTAAAAAATTAGAATATGTTTAAGGGCCTTTGAATCATGATTGTTTTTATTCATCACAGTTCAGTAATTGACCAAGTTTTGCAGTGTCATATCATAGCTACCAGTATCTTTGTTTAAAGTCCTATTTTATTGCTATCTGAATGACAGATAGTTTAAATTAACATCTTGGAAACGTTCCCTCCCTTTCCCTCTGCCTTCCCTCTGCCTTGACATAAGTCATTAATGCAGTTGTATATATGGAAGTTGCCATTATATAGGAAGAATTTTCAGAAAAACAAGAAAATAGAAGCTTGACCTTTTTGGCGAGTTTTATGCGCGCAATAAAATGAAAATTAAAAAAAAAGTAGATTATTTTATGATATTTTTAAGATCAGACAGTGTCTATTTTCATTGAAATTGATCAATATAATCGCCAAGAACTGGAAGAAAGTCTTTAGAAGTTCCAAATGTCAGAAACATGCTATATGGTAATATGTCCAGGTAACCTAATTTTCAACGTTTGGAGCAGTTGGACACGGAAAACCCTGGCACACCTCACTCCGTAAAAGTGTACCCTGTGACACCATTACTTCGCGGCGAGTAACCAAACAGTGTAGGGAGAGATGGTAGAATACTGTAGGTGGATGGGGCTAAACGCAGGAACTCTGATCACTAAGTGTGTGGGTGGGTGCGCTTATGAAGAGCACGGTTTATCAGGAATTCCTTTGTTCAATTGCCATTATCATCATCATCATTTCCTATGCATATTGATGAAAAGGGCCTCGGTTAGATTCCGACAGTTGTCTCTATCTTGAGCTTTTAAATCGATGCTTTTCCATACCTCATCTCCCACTTCACGCTTTATGGTCCTCAGCACGTACAGTAGACAGGCCCTCTTTGTAATACATGTCAAGTGACAATGGATGTTAAACATATTTTAGTCGATTGTCCTGTTTTTAATCTTCAGAGGAGGACACATTTACTCCAGGACAAACCTTTAAGAGATATACTTGGGGAAAACTGTAATACCCTGAACTTGAGAAAATTTATACAAAGTATTGGGTTATATTACGAGCTATAATTGACTTTATTAATTTATTTATTTATTTTACCCTTTTAATCCCTATTTATTTCACATCTAGATTTTATTGTATGAAAGTGTTACGATTTGTATTAAAGGTTAAAATGATATTAAATGGTGTGAGTGTACAGATATGCTTGAATGATTTTCGTTATATAGTGCTGAATGGCCTTTGATGCCCCAGTGCTTGGCTTAATGCCTAAATCCTATATTCAATTCAACGTACAGTAGACCTGGGTCTTCCAACTCTTCTAGTGCCTTGTGGAGCCCAGTTGAAAGTTTGCTGAACTAATTTCTCTTGAGGAGTGTTCAACTGCACATGATTGTTCCTAGAAAAATTAGGATTTTAAGCAATTTAATTTTATCTCTTTTTAATAAATATTCACTTAACAGTTTTCAAAAAATGGAAGTTGTAGTTCATGATACAAGAATCCCAAGCTATGGAAGTTCATATCTAATTTATAAAAATCATAACACATATCTGCTTTGATCAGTGATTTAGTTAAGGCCTTTAAGTGAATGAGCTTTTTAAATAATAATGAAAGCCTAAAAGCCATCCATAACCTTAAGCACATGACTCCTAGTCAGTGTAGACACATCCACGTGTTGGAAATGACAGAGTCGTAAATTGATGTCACCTCGGATGGCCACTTCAAAGTCTTTTGGTGGAATGTTAATGATTCTTTTGTGGTGTGCGGGGCATATATCTTTTGTTTGTCGGTAGGGAAAAAAATTATGGTTCGTGAATGCCGGGAAAGACATGGCGTAACCCCCAAAGCTGTTGACCTCATTTCATATTTGGCCGCACAAAATTCTTCTGTAAATGATACTGGCATATGTCATTCTCTCTCTCTCTCTCTCTCTCTCTCTCTCTCTCTCTCTGAGTGGATAGTGTTTTCAACGGCCAGAATATTCTGTTTTAGTATTTAGTGTTTTCAACAGCCTGAATATCTCTCTCTCTCTCTCTCTCTCTCTCTCTCTCTCTCTCTCTCTCTCTCTCTCTCTCTCTCTCTCTCTCTCTCTCTCTGCATGTTTTCAACAGCCAGAATAATCTTTTAGTATTTTCAACAGGCAGAATAATCTCTTTTAGTATTTAGTGCGTTAAACAGCCAGAATAATTCTCTCTCTCTCTCTCTCTCTCTCTCTCTCTCTCTCTCTCTCTCTCTCTCTCTCTCTCTCTCTCTCTCTCTCTCTGAGTGGATAGTGTTTTCAACAGCCAGAATAATCTATTTTAGTATTTAGGGTTTTCAACAGCCTGAATAATCTCTCTCTCTCTCTCTCTCTCTCTCTCTCTCTCTCTCTCTCTGCATGTTTTCAACAGCCAGAATAATTTTTTAGTATTTTCAACAGGCAGAATAATCTCTTTTAGTATTTAGTGCATTAAACAGCCAGAATAATTCTCTCTCTCTCTCTCTCTCTCTCTCTCTCTCTCTCTCTCTCTCTCTCTCTCTCTCTCTCTGAGTGGATAGTGTTTTCAACAGCCAGAATAATCTATTTTAGTATTTAGTGTTTTCAACAGCCTGAATAATTTTCTCTCTCTCTCTCTCTCTCTCTCTCTCTCTCTCTCTCTCTCTCTCTCTCTCTCTCTCTCTCTCTCTCTCTGCATGTTTTCAACAGCCAGAATAATCTCTTTTAGTATTTTCAACAGATAGAATAATCTCTTTTAGTATTTAGTGCGTTAAACAGCCAGAATAATTCTCTCTCTCTCTCTCTCTCTCTCTCTCCTCTCTCTCTCTCTCTCTCTCTCTCTCTCTCTCTCTCTCTCTCTGAGTGTATAGTGTTTTCAACAGCCAGAATAATCTGTTTTAGTATTTATTGTTTTCAACAGCCAGAATAATTCTCTCTCTCTCTCTCTCTCTCTCTCTCTCTCTCTCTCTCTCTCTCTCTCTCTCTCTCTCTCTCTCTCAATCAGTATTTAGTGCGTTCAATAGCCAGTATCATCTTATTAATGGAATGAATATGGGATCATTTTCAAACTCTAGCAATTAAATGGTAATGTTAAAGACTACTTATTGTATTAAAGATTACAAAATAGCCATTCAAAGAACAGAGAAGTCTTTATTAATGACCGGAGAAACTTAATACTAAATGAGAAAGAAGTATTAGGGGATGGTGATATGACTATATTAAAGGAATTTGGTTAGGCATGGAGGGAGGTGAAGAGTGAGCAGATTAACCTATATAACAGCCTTTGTAAATTTTCTTCTTAATATGTTATGATATGTAAGAAGTTATATTCTCTTTGTTTTATTAATCAGTATTGCAGTATCAACGATAGAGTCGTGCCTCTATGAATACATCAAAATTTTCAACAGTCATGACCGTGACCGGATAAATCATCAGCTTTTGTTCATTTGTGTCATGCTGCATTTTTACTCCCTGGTCAGTCTTGTGTTGTAGGATTAGTGCAGCAGCATTAAATGTTCTTTTACTCTCTTCTTATTCTTGTATTGTGAGATTAGTTCTGCAGGATTAAATGTTCAGGTGTTTTTGTATTTAGGTTATGAATTTTTATCATTCAGCATTACTGTGGTTACCGTAAATTTTATTCCTCACTTGATAAAAATTCACACGTAATTTCTTACTTCTTTCTTTTCTATGTACGAGTCTCAGAACGCCCCAGGACTGATTGAATGTGTTACGAGTCTTGAAATTATTATTATTATTATTATTATTATTATTATTATTATTATTATTATTATTATTATTATTATAATAATATTTACTAGCTAAGCTAAAACCCTAGTTGGAAAAGCAGGATGCTATATGCCCAAGGGCTCCAACAGGGAAAAAAAATCCCAGTGAGGAAAGGAAATTAAGAAATAAATAAACTGTATGAAAAGTAATAAATTGAAATAAAATACTCACTTTTCACATTGTATTTAAGGTTAAAGGTGTCAGGTTTTAGTTCTAATTTCACTTATAAAGGTTCTCATCTGAACGTCAGGTGAGTAAGTCCAACGTAAACAGTAATCTCAGTATATGGCTTTAACTCACGGACCGAGGCTGGACTATTATAATACTTTTTTTCCTATGTATATTGCGTCAATTGAGGTCCTTTGTATCAACTTGAGGCCCTTTGCGTCAATAGGCGTAGGAGATGATGATGATGATGACGACATTTATTCCCGAGATATTTTGCTTTATTGTAGAACTTCTCCCATAGAACTTAACACCTATTTGGTCCCCAGCCTCTCATCCTTATTCTAACGCGCACTTTTCGTTCCCTCTCACTCTTGTTATATGTCTTTTTTTCTCAATCAAAATCTTATTATCCAGCTTACCAGATGTTTGTTATCGAGTAAAGCCATGCCCCTAAAAAGTGCAGTCAATATCGCCTTCATCTTTGTACAACAGAACAGTTATATCTCTCTCATGTCTGCATAACCTTTCCCTCAGTCAAACATACCTTAGACACCCTGGTCAGCTACTTAGCCCCTCTGTGATCATCATTTTATTGCATCTCATAGGAAATCCAATCATGTTTTGTGTCGTTATTCATCAAACTGAAAATATTTACCTCTTTACATCTGGAACAGTCATGCCACAGACGTACACAAACCCATTCAGTTCTGAGCTTAATCAATTCTCTGTCGCCTATCTTTCACGTTCAGTAAATATTCAAAGTACCCTTTCCAACAATCCAGGATTGCATTTTATTCAAACAGTATTTATCACTTCATAATCTCCCTGAATTACTTTATTTTTATCAACTCCTCTGTTTTCTCTCTTGCTTGACTACCCTATCCACTCCCATGAATACCTGAACACGAACTTGGGAGGAGGTTATGTTTTCGCCCCCGTTTGTCCGTTTGTCTGTTTGTGAACAACTCGCTGACCACAATTTTACTCAGACTAGTGAAACTTTCAGAGATTAAATGTTATGTTTACGTAGAAGTGATGCAATTTTGAAAGTCCTAGGTCAAATGTCAAGGTCAATGTCGAACAAAAGGTCGACCGATTTAACCCTAACCTCAAGTTCGCACATGCATATGGTCTAAACTGATTCTGGGAAAGGCAAGCTGGTTTCGAGAAATAAACTGCCGTGGCGGGGGTCTCAACTCTCGGAGTGCTTTTCTACTATTATGCTATTCAATTGTACCTCAAGTGATCCCTGTATATTCTCCCGTTTTCTCATCCAACCACTAAATGTACCCGTCATAATTTTTCATGTGCTCCTAATTAACTCATTCCATTAACATAATTTCAATTTTGGTTATTACACATTATTGATTTTCTTCCCGGCTCAAACTTATGTTGATCCAAATATTTTATTCAACCGAATAATGTTCAGGTATTCTCATTTAGTGGCCATCATATCCATCAACTTGCTCTTCTAGCTCCTGTGAACTGACAACCAAGAAACTTATTATTTTTTTTCCCGTCTACCTTTTCATTCAAATCACTTTGTAGAATCACCATACCATATTTTCTTAAACTCAACAACTCTCAGTACTGGGGATCTGAAAGACGTTCCGAAATTGTTTTAAGCCATCTGCTTGTGTAGCACACGCTCGTCTTGAGCATATTTTAAATGGTAACAGTGTATCAGTTTGTGCTCTCTGACATGTCATGGTCAGCTTGAAGAGGCTCTGGTGAACTTTTCGAAGTATATTGACCTGAAACCTGTTGTTAATATTTTTTTTTTGGGGGGTGGGGGTGGGGGGGGGGCGGAGGGGTAGGAAGAGGCCTGACTTTGGCCCCTTGAGAATTAGTTTTTTTTTTTAAGATTTATTTTTTTAACGAAAATTTATTTTTTTAAATGAATCTAATTTTTAGAATTTGTGGGTGTGTGTGTATTACATTTTCATTTTAAATGTTCTAATGTAGGAAAATTCATATTAAGAATTGTTTTACATTGTGCGAATGATAACTAGCTTTTTGATAAGAAAAAAATTATCGTGACAACGTTGCATAGTGTTCTCGCCCTTTGCTCCTGTCCATGTTACACACACACACACACACACACACACACACACACACACACATATATATATATATATATATATATATATATATATATATTATATATATATATTACACTCGCATATATATATATATATATGTATATATATATATATATATATATATATATATATATATATATAGATAGATAAGTATATATATATATATATATATATATATATATATATATATACAGTATATATATATATATATATATATATATATATATATATATATATATATATATATATATATATAATTTATTTTTTGCGTGTGTATATGCGTGCACATATCGAGTTACGTATTATGTGAAAATTTGTTAAAAATACACACACAACACTTAGTAATAGTAGTTATAGCAGTACCGGAGTAGGGGGGTTAGTCAGTGATATGGCGTCTCTTGTAGTAGCAGCAACCAGCAGCGCTAGTAAAACTGGTAGGCGTGCACCATGAAAACCACAAACTCGCTTCCCGTTTGCAAATTGAGATTTCATCCTCATGATAATTTTCCTTTCTTGTCGACCAACTGTTGTTTTAGGGTGTTAATGAGGGTTTCTCACATGAAATACTTTGGAAGTGGAGTTTGAATTTTAAATAGGGTTGTTAACGTAAACTGCGCTGAATTCTGTTATTTATTATGTTATTGAAATGGTGATGATGATAATTTTAGTAATAGACTTTTTTTTAATAAGATTGATTTCAATGATGATAATTTTAATAGTAATGATAATTTGGATAATTTTAATAACTTTAATAATAAAATTGGGGGAAGTGCCTTGGTATATGTATGTATGTATGTAATAATAATGATAATTTGGATAATTTTAATAACTTTAATAATAAAATTGGGGAAGTGCCTTGGTATATGTATGTATGTATGTAATAATAATGATAATTTGGATAATATTAATAACTTTAATAATAAAATTGGGGAAGTGCCTTGGTATGCGTATGTATGTATGTAATAATAATCATAATCGTAATGATAATCCTAATAATAATAATGATGATGATAATAATAATAGTAGTAATAATGATAATAATAATAGTAGTAATAATGATAATAATAATAATAATAGTAACCACAACAACAACAACAACAACAATAGGGCCCGTTGATGCTCGCTCCGAAGAGCTTCTTCTTCACCCATCTTTGACCCTTTGAGGTCCCGCGATGTCACACTGCTCTGTCCTATAAATGCCATTGATTCCCTTTGATACTAAGCCTCTGGATCAGGCCTCCTTGGAGGTCTTTAACTTAAAAGAGGCCGCAATGTTTCTTTAAATGTCAAACACGATTGCGGAATTAGATATTGGATAGAGGCATATTTATTTGCTTTGTGAATTTCCTTCCTCTCTTTGTTTGAGTATATATTGAATTCACTATACATTCATTTCTTAGTTTAGATTTTTTATGGAAGGGTGTAATGATATTGTAGATTTGTTTATTATTTATCTGCATAGTAATTTATCATTATAGGGATTATAATTGAGAGTATATAATTTGAAAGCTTGTTCTTTTTTATTTGTTCCTTAACATCAACAAAACAAAAGTTTTAGCAACTGCCAAAATAGTATTATATATAATTGTATACTTGTATATCAGTGCTGGGAACTTTTTCATGTTTTTAGCTGCATTTTTGAAAATTTAATTTTAATTCCTCCTCGTATACTTTCCATTATCAGGTCATGTTTGGCAAACCTTTATTATAAAATGTTATAAGGAATAACCGAATTCCTAGACGTGATTGCATTACTTCTTTCTGCTAGCTTGAATTTGCAACAAAAAAAAAAAAAAAAAAAAAAAAAAAATTCCCGATATTAAAATGAATTAATTGAAATGCTTACACTTTGCAAAGTTTAGCAGATGAATGATATTCAAATAGAGGTTTAGGTTCCTTTTTATATTGAGAATCAGGAATTTGCAAACATCCATTCATTACGTGTATAAAACAACATATGTGTTTCTTTCGTTGTTTGTTTCTCATTTTTCCTGAGAACGTTGCTCAATTTCATTCTATATGATTGTGATGTTGCTTTTGTTGTCTTTGTTTATAAACGTTTATTTTTCCTTGTTGCAGGTATGTCACAAATTCACGTTGTTCCGTATCCAGGGTAAGTATTTATTTCTTTCCAGTTGCGAAAGACTCCAGTGTTTTAAGTACTTTTTTTTTTTTTCTTACATACTGTACCGAAATTCCTTTCTTGTTATATAGTGACTTTTCATAATTACATACAAAATAAGAATAAATATTTATATTTTTAATTTTATATTTATATTTATTTCTGTTTTAATTTGCTAAACATACCAGCAATGATTTAAGTACTTTTATTTTATACGGGTCCAAAATTCCTTCCTTGTTATATAGTGACTTCTCATTATTACATACAAAACAAGAATAAATATTTATATTTTTATATTTATATTTATATTTATATGTTTTAATTTGCTAAACTCGCCAGCAGTGATTTAAGTACTTTTTTTATACTGTGCCAAACATCCTTCCCTGTTATATAGTGATTTTTCATACTTAAAAATAAATAAAAAGAATAGAAAATTTTTTTCGGCGGTCGTTTGGAAAAAAGAGCAACCGCAAGGTGTGCTTCAAGCAAGGCTCTGGTGTCTCATCCGTGTGCTTGCAAGAATCAATTAGGATTTTTTTTTCTTGGCCAGCAGGTTCAGAAACAAATTGTAGCTGTAATCTAGGGCGCAGATGACTTTGAAAGTAATGTTTCTCTTCTGCTTGGCTTATAGATTTGCACTTGTAAATGAGGTGAGTTTGGTGTATCTTTTAGAGTTAGTGGCTTACAATCAGTGTTCGATTGTTGTTGTCATTGTTGTTGTTTTGTGGTGGGGTCTTAAGAGTTTTTGTCCGCTTACAATCAGTTTTTTTTTTTTTTTTTTGTGGGTTGTGAAAAGAAATACATCCTTTATCATAAAAATGTTTTGATGGTTAATTTTGAATAGGATTATTCATATCGAGAGAATAAAGACATGTCAATATTTTTTCCTTCTCGTCAATGCATGCTTTATTACTACTACTAACTACTACTACTACTACTACTACTACTTGCTAAGCCACAAGCCCTAGTTGTATAAGCAGGATTCTATAGCCTAAGGGCTCCAACAAGGAAAATAGCCCAGCGAGGAAAACATTTGAAAAATCGGTTTTTGAGAACCAGTACCACCCCGATGGTTTTTAAGTAGTATTTTTTTATTCATCAGCAAAAAATATGAGAGTTTTCCTCTCAGTCATTTGTGTAATTACGGTTATTATTTACTTCATGTGACCACATGCACAGCTCCAACGGTGTTTGTCGAAAACATATATTTTTCTTCTAAAATAGAGTCTTGAGAAGCTGACTTTTGAAATCATTAAGTATCCCGAGAACTGTTTTCTTCTGCATATAAATTACGAGGTTGTTATTAAATGGCATGAGAAAAATTACACACTCGTTTATACCTTATGCGTGTGTGTTTGTGTATGTGTCATACTGTATATAGTTTTAATTTTCATCTTTTTAATTGTATCGGGACATCACTTGTTCCTTTGAATTTTAGGTATACAGTATACATATATATATATATATATATATATATTTACACACTTATATACACACACGTTTATATATATATATAATATATATGTATATATATACATACGTATATATATACATATATGTATATATATATGTATACACATTGTATATATATGTACTTATATATATATATATATATATATATATTATATATATACATTGTATATATATATATATATGTACTTATACATACATATATGAGTTAGAATCAAAAGAACGCAGACACTCGGTCGAAATCTTTCGTCAGATATCTCTAGTGTTCCCATGACAAAACAGAAAAGGTGTTGCTTATCCTACTACTGCTATGAAATGGGCGGATCCTTCTCCAACCTTAGTGAATCAAAGACAGCAAAGGGGTGTTTTTGATAGTGAAAACATTAAAATTTTACAAATCCAGTTGCCATATTTAATTCTCTTTTATCATTTGACGTTTCGAATATCCACTGCAATTAATTAATACACACACACAAATATATATATATATATATATATATATATATAATATATACATACACATATACACATTACATATACACATTACATATATATATATATATATATATATATTTATCCTGAATCCGCAAAATCATGTAGAAATTATTGGAGTATCGCAGCTAAACAATTCCTTCCGTTAACAGTTACATTAGATTATTTCGATATTAGTCTTGTTCAAGTCACCGATGAAAGGAAAAGTACTTTCAGAAATGGTTTGATGTAAAATAATAATAGAAAAACACCATACTTGAGTTATACCGGCCTAAATGACATTGAGAGAGAGAGAGAGAGAGAGAGAGAGAGAGAGAGAGAGAGAGATTCGGCCTGAATACATAGTTTTTCATATATTTGTAGTACGTTGGTAAAAAATTCACCCGTAACTTTTTGAGTTAGGTTGGTGACAAACATATAGACAAGAGGTGAAGACATGACCACTTTGGCGGAGGTAATAATAATAATAATAATAATAATAATAATAATAGTAATAATAATAATAATAATAATAATAACGATGATGATGATGATTGGACCAAAACGTAAATTTTGAGAGAGTTCTGTCGAGGTGAGTATTGGCCCG
>NC_090740.1:28110169-28112669 GCF_036898095.1 Palaemon carinicauda
AAGAATTTCTTTTGATTTTAATCCATATATTGTTTACATCCTATGATGTCTGTGATTGATGCTTTTTGTAATGCATAATGAGGTGATTCCTAATATTAATTGGTACTCATGATCCTATTCAGCGTAATGAATGGATGCTTTGCTATTGGTATAGACTATTGAGCGTTGCTGATAATTACCATAGAGGTATATAGCCTTTGCTCATGATAGACATAGATTCCAAAGTGCAGTACTTGAAAGAAATAGGAAATTAAACTTTTCTTTCCAAACCTTTTTTCCGGTGTTAAGTATTTTTTTTTTTTTTTTGGGGGGGGGGGGGTCACGAGATGGGAAGGATCTTTCAAATCTATAATTTAAATCTTAAACTAGAAAAAAACGTTGAGAGGGCAGACCTCCCCCACGGCAGCTTATTTCTGTCTACCTTTAGCCCGACCTTAGACTTATGACCTAGAACATTCAGATTTTAATCACTTCCACGTCTTAATATAACAATTAACCCCTGAAAAGTTTCACTACTCTATGAGTAAAATTGTGGCCAGGAAGTTGCTCACAAAAAAGACAAACTGAGAAACGGGTGAAACCATAAACTCCTCGCAACTTTGTTGGCGGAGGTGAAAATAACTTACAAACTATTGTAACGATACTCAGACAAGCAAAATTTGATCTGTAGTCCTTATTGAAATTCATGACACTTTGAGGAAGCAGTGGCTTGAATATTTTTTTTCTATATGAAAAATTTAATGGCTGGGTTACATGATTATCATCTTGCTTGAGGGTACACCCAGGCACACTATTCTCTCTGATTTCTCTTCCTCTTGTTTTCTTAAAGATTTTATAGTTTATATAGGAAATATTTATTTCAATGTTACTTTTCTTAAGATATTTTATTTTTCCTTGTTTCCTTTCCTCACTGGGCTACTTTCCCTGTTGCTTTTCCAACTAGGGTTGTAGCTTGGCAAGTAATAATAATAATAATGATGGGTGAATTTTTGCAGCCCCCTTTTGTTGGACAATTTTTGTTAATTGAGATGGATCACTTTTAGAATATGAGATCTATTTATATTTTCTTAAGCAGTCCTTTAATATTTATGATAATTTCTTTAGTAAGGCATATTGTTTAATTTTTTGGGTGCTGTGTAATAAAAAAAATCTTTTTCGAGTGACTGTTTTATCTTAGCTAAATAATCGCTGTTTGTTCCTCCTTTCTTGGTTATTTATGCTTTCCGTGGTATATTTCTTTATAGGTACGATACTTTTTTTTTTTTACACGTTTTCGTATTTTAGCTGCACTTCCTTTTACAGTTGATGTCCTTAACATTGCTTCTATATTTAGCTCTTAGTTGCCGCACTTTTAGCACCCTGAGAAATAAATATCTCTTTGAGACTCGAAGTGAAAATGGCAGTTTCATCCTTGGCAAGATTCTTGGCTAGGATGTGTTGTACTATGCTAGCGTTATTTTCAGATTTATTTCAGAAGCAGGTCTTCTGAAAGCTATTTAACATTTATAAGGGCATTTCTGCTTTTATGGTTTTACATTGAATTTCCTGTTATTCTCTATTTATAGCAAACTATATCGGCATCAATGACCTTCGATGTCAGAATACCAGAAAACTCTTTAAATTAATCTATTAATCTTGGTAGTAATTTTTGCAGGGTCTGCGTTTCGTTGTGCGTTGACCTTGCTAACTTGGAATGACACCAGAATCAAACTACTTGTTCCTTTTTAACAAATGGGGTTGGATAAAAGAAAACTATGAAGATTCAAACCATTTAACTTTCATTCATCATCTGATGCTTACAGAATTCTTTGATTTTAGAATGCAACATTGTAAGAAGTTCAAGTAGAGGTGCAGTAGGAAGTAATATGTTTTAATTTCGATTTTTATTTGTTCTTTGGAGAGGTCGTTTGCTATTATGTTAAGAGTACGTAAGTTGTGGATCCTGTTGTATTGCGTTAAATTATTCAACTTCGTAGTAAAGTAATCCAGTTATCGTCGATAATTCACACACACACACATTGCTCGGACAGTATCTCCGGACGGGGGCTCTATGACAATCAGTCATAGCCCCAAAATGATAATCAGTAGGGCAATTGCGTAGTAACATGTGACTATTATTTCTCAATTGATGACAGGATTGCGGGCTATTGAAAGCAAACATATGCAAGATGACAATATAATTACTTCAATTAAAGCCAATTTTTATAAGAGCAGTGTAACCTTACTAGAAATTCTTTTCTAGCAGTGTCAATTAGTTTTATTTTTTCTCGATAGTAAAACGCCCATCGAGAACATAATTATAATGCTTACAACAATGATAGTTTATTCAATCTGCTTCAAGTCGATATATTCTTTTCATATGTCTCATTTGGGTGTGCCTGCTAGTGTATATTTGAATGGAAAAGTAGTATCAATTATGTGCGGAACTTGTCATGTTATTTCTTTTGACTTGAATGATTAATAAGGCTTTGGCCAAAATCTTTTGCTTACCATTCAAGTT
>NC_090740.1:28117669-28125169 GCF_036898095.1 Palaemon carinicauda
CTAGAAAGAGTTTATTCATAATATTTGAATAGCTAATTTCAATTAACTTCATTCGTAACGCTAAAGAGACGTGTTAAGTTGTGCAATCCTTGACTTTAGCCGCGGGAGGTTATTTCTTAATATTACAATTACAATTGTTAATTAAAACCTAAGATTTTGCTAATTTTCTATAATGGAATACAGAGGTAAGACTAATCTTTTATGATAAAACTTGAATCAGGAAAAACTGTTTAGTAAATTATCCCCAGAATTTTTTTTTCTTTCTCATCATCTGGACAGGTATTCAAAGTCCGTCTCCTTGCCATTATTACCAATGTTACCAACAATTTGAGCCTGTTCAAATTGAAAAAGACAAGTCTTATCTGTATCCCAGTTTGGAAACTAAGCAAAGTCTTAATTTAATGAACTACTGCACTGTAATTGTTTAGTGGCTACTTTTTTCTTGGTAAGGTTAGAAGAGAGACTTTAGATATGGTGAGGAGCTGTTCTAGGACACTCCAAAATCAAACCCGTGTTTTTTAGTCTTGGGTTGTGCTATAGCCTCTGTACCATTGTCTTTACTGTCTTGGGTTAGAGTTCTCTTGCTTGAGGGTACACTCGGGCCCATTATTCTATCTTAATTCTCTTCATCTTTTTTTTTTTTTTTGGAGTTTTTAGTTTGTATATGAAAGATTTATTTTAATATTGCTGTTTTTAAAATATTCTATTTTGTTTATTCGTCGTAGTTTTCTTTACTTCCTTTACTCACTGGCCTATTTTTCCTTGTTGGAGCCCTTGGGCTTAATGCATCCTGACTACAATAATAATAATAATAATAATAATAATGATAATTAATAATAATAATTAATAATGATAATTGATGATAATAATAAATAATAATAATTAATAATAAATAATATATAATAATAATAAATAATATATAATAATAATAAATAATAATAATTAATAATAAATAATAATAATTAATAATAATAATAATAATAATAATAATAATAATTAAATAGTAATAATTAATAATAAATCTCCATAGGAATGCTTACCTTTTCATTTCCGTTAAGATTGAAGGCGAATCTAATTAATTCTTCAAATATTTGTACCCAATATTATGAATAAACACTTTCCATCTCTCTGAGTAGTTCCCCTTAAATAATAAGGTATATTTGTATATTCACCGGCCAGGTTGTCTGGCATAATCTTTTAGGGAGCTGTTCTTCTCTTTTATCTTAATCTTGATTTCCGTCTTATTTAATTGATATAAAAATGTGTAGTTTATAGTTGCCTGGATCAGTAACGTCCGTCTTAATGGGTATGTGAGAGGATTTCAATCACTTATTATTATTATTATTATTATTATTATTATTATTATTATTATTATCATTATTATTATCATTATTATTATTAATGATTGCTAAGCTACAACCCTAATTGGAAAAGCAGGATGCTATAAGCCCAGGGGCCCCAACAGGGAAAATAGCCCAGTGAGGAAAGGAAACAAGGAAAAAAATATTTTAAGAACAGTATCAACATTAAAATAAATATTTGATATATAAACTTTTAATAATTTAACAAAACAAGAGGAAGAGAAATTAGATAGAATAGTGTGCCCGAGTGTACCCTCAAGCAAGAGACAATGATTAATGACGCCCTCTTGTTCTGTTAAAATATTAACTCAAGAATATATTCAGTCCATTAGGACCCTTTAATTCGTTGAAAATTTTCTTTATTTAGACCTGTAAGAAATCGTAGATTCAATCAAGTTCATGAACATGGTAAACTCATTTTACTTCTTTATCAGTGCCCTTTGGTTCCTGAAGAACTTTTCAAAATTATTCATAAAACAATCCATTACTTTTTCCTTCTTAAAAGGCAACTATTTAGCCTGTCTTTGTTGGAAGCGTTTGTTTAAACCTGCTTATACTGATTCAGACATCCATAATCTATTACACAGCGACTCTGTCAGTATTTAGTTTTCAAATGTAAAGACACAGTCCCGTGTCCTAATTTCATTCCTTTTTATGACATAGCTTTAATACCACCTGTCACGATGTTTGTAATCATGTATTTTGAGCGACGAATAGATTCTCAATGTTCCCGCAACTTGCCATGTATCTCAAATGCATAAATCCAATTCAATCTAATCAATATATATTTTTTAGCTTTTTCGTATTTGTTTTCTTTTGGGCAACATAAAGGAGGTTTTAATAATGTTTTCATTCCTTAGCATTATGAATTTCATGTCATTGTTTCAATGAAAGTTTTCTCCTGTCTTTGATTGCCCAGGTGGGTATTTCATGATATGTTACTAAACATATTATGAACGACGGTGTCAAAAACTAATATCTAGACCAGGAATAAAAAATTCAATAGACATTAAGTTGCTGTCCAAAAGTTAAGATGAGAATCAGCAGCTGAAGACCAGACAGGAGAACAATACTCGAAACAAGGTAGAATGAAACAATTAAAACATTTCTTCAGAATAGATTGATCATTGATAATCTTAAAAAACTTTAAGTCAATTTTTGGGGGGCAATTGAAGAAGACACAGACCTAATGTGTTTCTCAAAAGTAAAAATGCTGTCGGAAATCACACCTAAAAATTTAAGTCATATTCAAAGTTAAAAAAACGATATCAATGCTGAGATCCGGATGTTGAGGAGCCACTGTCCTTGACCTACTGACAATCATACTTTGAGTTTTGTTAGTATTCAACTTCATACCCCATAGTTTGCACCATGCACTAATTTTAGCTAGCTCTCTATTAAGAGATTCAGCAACCCCAGATCTATATTTGGGGATGAAATTGATACAAAGAGAGTAGCATCATCTGCATATACAACAAGCTTGTTTTCTAGGCCAAACGACATGTGATGTGTATATAGTATGAAAAGTAAAGGGCCAAGAACAGTACCCTGAGGAACACCAGATATCACATTCTTATACTATTATGGGGCCCATCAACAACCCTGCGATCTATCACTTAAAAATTCAGTGATGATGCTAAGAAACGACCCACCCACTCTCAACTGTTTGAGTTTGGAGACAAGGGCCTCATGACTAATAGCACGGTCAAAGGCAGCACTGAAATTAAGGCCAATCATACTAGAGGGGCATTCAGTAGAGAGCATGGTTTTGTCATACCAAGCAGTCCTATTTTGCTGTAAATACTGCGTACTCATACTTTGATGAATTTTCTTCAAAATCTAATGGATTTGATCTTGGGTTATACCTCACATGTGCACAAAGTTTCGTTGAAATTATTTCTGTAGTTTTTGCGTTATGATGTTCACAAACAAAAAATAAATCTAACAAAATACTTGCCATGGATTTAACATTGCAATTATTTTCAAAGTACTGCTGCGTACTTGTGGTTTTATTTACTTTATCCAAAGTATTACAGATCCATCATTAGGTCGTACCCAACTTGACAACCAAGTTTGGTCAAAATTGGTGCTGTAGTTCTTGTGTAAAGTTGCTCACAAATAAACAAAAATAAATAAGCTAGGAAACAGGGAAGGGTGAATACATACCCCTCGCAAAATCTTTGATTTTGTCGAAGGCAAGTAGTACAATGTTTCTAAGCCAATAAGGTATCGTTTGGATTTGAACTGCTTTTGAAACTTACACAGGCGTATGAAATGATCGATACTGTGTAAGGTTTTTGGTGGAGGGATTATTTAACTTAATTTTTACTTTACTTTAAATCATTTCTCCTGGTCCCGTATCACGTAAAAGTCGTGCTTCATGCAGGACGTACGCAATTTCTTTGTCTTATACATTCTCAAGTATTTAAAGTATATGTCGTTCTTAATTACTTAAAGTATGTGGTGTAATCTTCGGTATGGGTCAAATCCAGGGTAGCGTTTTTTTTTTTTTTTTTTTTTTTTTTTTTTTTTTTTTTTAATTAATTAATTCGGCAATCGAGAAGCAATCTATTATTGTATATTAACACCAGTTTGAGGAATGTCATTAGTGTTAATAAAATGAGTAAACATTAACTCTTTTCCTCCAGAATTTTTAAGTCTTCCTTGTATGTCTGGTTGGCTTTTGCTGCTGCTGTTGTTGTTGTTGTTGTATGATATATCGTGCCTTTTTGAGCTCTTAGTTCTTATTGCTTTTTTATTATTATTGAAGAATTGATGCAGTAAATGATGTTAAATGAAATATCTGTTAACTGAGAAATTTGCTGTTCCAAATATTAAAAGAACCTGATGCATTTTTATTTCCAGACAATATACCTTTGGCATATTGTGCTCGTATATTGCATACGCACACAAAGGCTCCAACCAGCCAGTGTCTGAAGTCTGTCACGTGTTGTACTGTTACATATGAAAAAAAAAATGTCTCGTCATTTAGTCCCTTGACATGTTAAGCTGGTTTCACCTACGTGGTCAGTCCTATGCTAAAAGGATTAACAGTGCCAGTTACACTTTTGTTTTTCTCACTGTTAGTGAAGTGCGTAGTGGATTACGTAATAGTTTCCCACAGACGCCATTTTGTATTGTTTGTAAATAGTAGATTAGATTAGTTTATAGTTGTATGGCTTTGTTTAGAACTTACGTTATAAATACTGTAGTATTCTGGATATGGATTTATATGTTTTGCAGGATTTCATAGTCGTCTTCTTTGGTAATTGCGTGTTTTAACTCTCTCTCTCTTCTCTCTCGTCTCTCTCTCCTCTCTCCTCTCCTCTCTCTCTCTCTCTCTCTCTCTCTCTCTCTCTCTCTCATATTATTGCTCTATTTTGGGTTCTTGATTTCCTCAAACATATTTTACTTGACTGTTTTTATACTATTTAGACTATTAGTAAGAAAATATTAGTTCACACAACATGCTTTTAATGAAGATAATCATTATGATTCTTGTGTCTGTAATACTGCTATTATGGGGGTGTTTGTTACCTGCGCTAACGAAGTTGGAAGGGGGTTATGTATTCGTCCTTGTTTGTTCGTTTGTAATTTGTGTGTGTGTGTTTGTTTGTGAAAAGCTTCATGGCCACAATTTTATCGTAGAGTAATGAAACTTGCAGGGATTAACCTTTTTTGTAAAAAAGCTGGGAATTATTAGATTTTGGAAGGTCAAGGTCGCGGTCAAGAAAAATGTCCAGTTCACGTAATCACCCATAAATTTGGACATCGTTGCCACAGAGACTTCAAACTTGGTTCAAATTTTAGTGTATGAAAATTCACGCCAATTAATACGTTGTCAAAGGTCGAGGGTCGATCAAAAGGTTGAGAAATAGGCTGCCACGGCGGAGGTCTGCGCTCTGCTGAGTGCCCCAATAATTTTACCTGTACCTAAAAGGTTTTTCTTAGAAAATAGCAACCATTGGCTCTTTCTAAAATTACGAAATGAAGATGAACTATATTTTCCTGTCTATTCCACCCCCTTCCTCTACTCGAAACTTTGAAGGAGTACTCTGAACTTTGAACTTTGACGAAGTACCTAGTTATTTGTATTATGGGTATTTTTTTCTTTTTTTTTCCATCGAGTATGTCATAGAAGATCCATTGTTGTACCTTGTGGTTATGACTTAACTACACTTGAGTATTTCAGTAGTAGTAATTGGTGTTGAGCATCTGTTCCTTTGCCTTTTTCTTTGTATTTTTCACGACTAATTCTGTCTGTACTTTTCAAAGGGTTCAATGCAACCACGGCTCGTCTGTTATTGTTCATTCTGTCCTCTGAATGTTGTATTTTTGTAATATGTAAAGCGATTTTTATGGAAAACTGGACTCAATTTTCGTCTGGAATGAAAAAAAATCTGATGTGTATTTCATGACTTGTTTGTTGCTTCGCCTTAGAGATCTTTTATTTTTAAGGTTCGCCTCTCTGTTGTGGTGTTGAAAATATAATAACAGTTTTAACAGTATTTCTCTCTCTTGTTTATGTACGTACAGCTTACAGTCTTCATTATATCTGTAGTTGTTGTTGATGTCGGGAAATTTTTTTTAACTTTTAATTTTTATTTGTATTTTATTTTTCTCGTATTCACTTCAACAGGATTGATAGTTTAGAACTGGTTTTCTGACATTTCAAGGGTAGGCTACGATTCTGAACATTTCCCATTTCAATACATCCTGCGTTTCGATTGCAAATTAAGGCAATGAAATATAAATATGACATCACCAGTGTTTAGTGTCATATTAGGTCTTTAGATTTATTATGTTTTTTATTTTTTGCGAATCCTTTCAACCTTCATATTCCTTTGTAGTAATTTTGATGATGATGTCAGAACCGGTTTTTGACATTTGAAGGACAGGCTACGGTTCTGAAAAAAATGCATTTCTTATTGCACTGTATTCTGGGTTTCGACTGTAAACTAAGGTAAATAATAGAAATATATGGCAACATCACTGTTGTAGTAATTTTGATGATTTGGAAGGTTGTAGGTATGAACACGATTTTTTTTTTTTGCGTGTGTTATTGTTTTTCGTTTTTTTAATCTACCACATTCTGATATGAAAAGGCTAAGAATTAGGATGTATTATCCGAGTTGGTTTTGTTATTGGATGATTGTATCTTTCTTATAAATGGAATGCACATTGATAGGAATAATTCAGTATGTGAACATTTTTTTCTCCCTCTCCAAACTGAAAAAAAAAACACTTGAGAGCTTCTAAATCCTTCAACACTAAAGAAAAATTTCTCTTTTAAAACAAAACTTTTCTTCCCAAGATCTTTTTATAACCCAAGATCAGTCATTTTCTATCCTGAGAAATTGAATATTTACGCAAAAAAGAAAAAAAAAAGAAAATAAAGATCCATGAACCAAGATCCGCATCCCGATCTGTCTAGACATGTAATAAACTGTCCCTCAACTCCTTCTTCCTCCACAGCTGTACAGAGAATATTCCTTAAGAAAATCTTGGATTTGGATCTGTTTGGCAGCAAAATTTCACTGGAATTGACAATTTTACACATCTGAAGGACTGATCAACGTACAAACATACACACATTATCAATCAAACAAATTGAAATCTCTTTACATTTTCCTTCATCCAACTTTGCATTGAGATAATATTACTGAAAAAATGAAATTGAACGAACAAACATGTGAACACAATGGAGAAACGGACAGATGAACAAACACCCATCCAAATTTGTTGACTAATGAGACACCTTATATCACGAAATGAAGGCGATGTGTGTAAATCCAACGACAATTACTTTAATTATATACTTCAAATCTGCTTACTTGATAAATACACTTTCTTTACCCGTCATTATCCCAATTATCTATTCCATCCATCTCTATCCAGATAGATCGTTGCCATGTGTCGCTTGATTGTCGCCAAAGTTGTCGTCGTTTAGTTTTTGACGGCAAAAACCCATTAAATTGATTGATGGAACAGTTTCTGAGTTTTGTCTTTTTGTCGTCTTTTCCTTACTGTTTATTTTTCTTAGTTTATCTTGAGTTTGTGTTTTCCGAGTTTAAGGATTTATTTTTCTTTTACGGTTAGTTGAGACATGAGTTTAGAGTTTGAGAATTTTTTTCAATTG
>NC_090740.1:28130169-28135169 GCF_036898095.1 Palaemon carinicauda
CATTGGCGTTCCAAATCGTGTGAGGAACAGACAAGCCAGGCACCGGCTGAGTTATGGAAAGGTCGATCAGATGTGGGAAAGGCGTCCCTTTATGGATCTAGAGTACGACTCCTCTGGTGCCGTGGCAAAATGGATAGACGAAGACGTACCGATAGAGATCTCATCTCATAGGATGGTCAACCTACCACATGCAGAAATCAGCGAAAAAACATCTGAAGTAGCAGCCAACATGCTGCACGCTGCAGAGCGTTGGGGCAGTCGCCTTCAGGAGTGGCATGTTATCAGTCCTGAGGGAGGTCAAGTTTTGACCCAAACTCTTCTCATGATGCGTTGTGCCATGGGATGGGTAACCTTCTGTGCCAAATTGGACCATCACTTCAGGAGGCAACACGATCTGAACCTGGCTGCTGCCATGATGAATTACCCTTATGAAGACACGACTAGCGTCGAGAATACAGGACCCTATGACCAGCATAGTCAAGGGAGTTTTGAAATCCATGAACAGTGGCGTCCTGAAGAGCCTGATCGAACCTTATCCGTAGAGGAAAAGCCAACAGACAGATATCCAGATCGGTTATATAGTGTGAATACTGTTCCTGTCCAGAAAACTAGTAGTGGTATAAAAGCCATAAGAAGACATAGCAAACAACACGAAGATGAATCGTCTGAGGTGGAAAATGATGAACCAAAAATATCTAAGGCAAAGAAAGATGAACAGGACAAAACCAGAAGAGTATCCAACCCAGGTGGCGTTGAGAAATCAAACTGGAACCT
The DNA here is from genome assembly GCF_036898095.1 of Palaemon carinicauda. Lineage (NCBI taxonomy): Eukaryota > Metazoa > Arthropoda > Malacostraca > Decapoda > Palaemonidae > Palaemon > Palaemon carinicauda. The sequence continues at coordinate 28,130,944 of NC_090740.1, forward strand.
CTATTTCTTCATGTCTGTCATGGCAGTCTTGGTATTCTTAATGGACGCCTCTTATAGAATCCTGAAGGTCGTGTCTTCATCTACAGGACGTGCACTTCATGATCCCCACCAGGATGTTCTTGCAACTCTAATGGCAGCTGTTCGTCGATGGGAGACTGTTAATGCCGAGTCTTACAAATGATTGTTCTCATAGTTTAATTATTATTATCATTACTTGCTAAGCTACAATCCTAGTTAGAAAAGCAGGATGCTATAAGCCTAAGGGCTCCAACAAGGAAAATAGCTTAGTGAGGAAAGGAAAAAAGGAATAATTACATGAGAAGCTTAAGAACAATAAAAACATTAAAACAAATCTTTTATATATAAACTATTAAACTTGAAAATAACAAGAGGATAAAAACTTCAAAATAACAAGAGGAAAAGAAACAAAATAGTGTACCCTCAAGCAAGAGATCTCTAACCCAAGACAGGGGAAGACCATAGTACCGGGATCTTGCTACAATGTAGATTTAGATTAACCCAAACTTGTTACGAGTATTGATAAGGTTTTGCTAAGTCATTTAGTTAGTTTGCAACAGGTTCGGCATTTTAGTTAAATTATGGTCACATTCTTTTGTGATCATTCGTTAGTGTAAATATTACGACGTATTTCTTAAACCATTACTTTTTTATTTATGTTATTCTCGTCCAAAGCGTTCAGCTTTTTATAGTGTTCACACACAACACGCCTATTATTCACATATATGAATAGGCATATATATATATATATATATATATATATATATATATATATATATCTATATATCTATATATATCTATATATATCTATATATATCTATATCTATATCTATATATATATATATATATATATATATATATATATATATATATATATATATATATATATATATATATATATATATATATATATATATAAAGTAACAGTCGAGTGGCCTAAGTGAATAGCGAGTACGTCTTTTACACAAAGCATAGCATTTACATTTAGGATTAATGTAGATAATTCACGAACACTCATATATATAAATCAATTGTCTACTCGAGATAAAATGTACTGTAGTATATGGATTTCATGTGTGGAATTTGTATTATAGTCTTGGTTTTCTTCGGCTAATTTATTAAGTGGATTTTTATACTAGTAAGGAATTAAGTTTATATTTTATGTTCTATGTATATTTATGTTCATAATGACTGTTGATTAGGTCTTGTTATATTTTCATGTAAATATGAATTCTTTATGTAATTTAAATTACGTTTGTGGATGCCAAAGAAATGTTTGAATTAAGGTTAACTTTATATCCATTATTATTAAAAGTTTCTTGCTGGCTGAGAATTAATTCAGTTTTATATACTGTGTTCCATGATTGAATCGGATTGTAAGTGGCAGAACGAGTTACATGAAAATTTAATGGAATAACTTATGTTCAAGTTACTTCATTTTGGTATAATTTAATATATTTAGATTTATTCTTGAAAAGTATATTACATAGTCTTAAAAATAATTTAGAATAGAGATTGCATTCACCGTGATTGCATGCATGTATATACACGCACACACCCACGCATAGAATATATATGTATGTATGTATAGATATACACAAAGGATTATTTATTTATGCAGGGTCGTGTTTTGTTATAAATTTGTATATGCTTACATACGTATATTAAGTTTATTTAAGTGTAACCTAACAGTTATGAAGTATTATATTCACGCCTTGTATATTTTTCTTTCAAATTCAAGTCCGCAAAAATTATGGAAGTTTTTCTATGATATTAACAGTTCAGGACAAGATTATTGCTGTGCATATATTTAAGGCTGTTCTTATTTGGCTAACAAAGGCTGTGATAAGTTTTGCACGGCCTTTCATAAGTATCCACCTTTCTGTAATGAAGGTACGTTTGTGCTGAGCGTGAAGTAATTATAATGTGGATGCATAATAGTAGTATTTATTGTTTTTGTTGATAGGGTTTCTGTTGTAGAAGTTCTAGAAGTGAAGTTCTGGTGAAGTTCTACAATTGAAGATCTGGTAAAATTCTAGAATTGAAGTTCTGGTGAAGTTCTACAATTGAAGTTCTGGTGAAGTTCTACAATTGAAGTTCTGGTGAAGTTCTACAATTGAAGTTCCGGTGAAGTTCTACAATTGAAGTTCCGGTGAAGTTCTACAATTGAAGTTCCGGTGAAGTTCTACAATTGAAGTTCTGGTGAAGTTCTACAATTGAAGATCTGGTAAAATTCTAGAATTGAAGTTTTGTTGAAGTTCTAGGATTGAAGTTTTGATAGTGATTACGTCAGTTTATCTATACATCATTATTATTAAGACGCATTTGATTTATTCAATTAGTTATTTTGATGTTATTGGAAGAATTAGAAACGGTTTTCTATTACTATCGTAAGAATGACCAATTCTTGCAGCACGTTGGTAACCCAAAGCGTCATTACCCTACAATGTTCATGCTATGGCATTCTTTAAACTGTATATATGTATGTATATGTATGTATGTGTGTGTATGTATGTATGTATGCATTTGAGTCATTTTCGAACCATTGTGTGTGTGTTTTTTATTGCAACGGCCCCTGACAAATGTTCATGAATTTGTAATGAGTGGTAACTTGTTGGTGAGACATAATTATTGGCATATGCTGAGTTTTTGCAAGGGTTGGTTGCGTAGTTGAACGAGAGAGAGAGAGAGAGAGAGAGAGAGAGAGAGAGAGAGAGAGAGAGACATTGTTTATGGACTAAAGGGATTTACATGTACATTTTTCATTTATATCCTAAAACTGATCCATAATTTTTTGTTAAAAGTTACATTGGTTACCCTTAAGTATCCATGATTTTTTGTTATAAGTTATATAAATTGCCCTTAAGTATATTGTAAATGCATTGCCATATTTCCAAGTTCTTCGATTCCTTTTTGTTATATGTTGTTCATAAATGTTTTTACAATAAACGCCTGACGAAAACAAACCACGTTTGAATATTCCTTATATCAAACATGGAAAAGGGTTGAGGGTGTTTGAATCTTTAAATATTGATTAGATATTATTGAATGGAAAGAATCCGCTGAAGTACACTATGCTTTTGGTATAGGTTTAGTAAAGGTGTCTCCCAAACATAAGACTTGAGGCTTTATGTAACATCATTTTTAATGGATAGAGGAAAAGCTCGCTCGTTTGGACTCGCACCAAGCGCTTTCGTGTTGTTTAAACACGCTTTCTACATACAGTGGTAACGTTTTTGCCTAGAATTCGCATGGTAGCAGATCGATCCCCGCCCGGGACCTTGAGCTTAAGCTGTTTACTGGCGAGGCCACTGCTGTGGTAGGACACCACAGTGGGGAGTTGGGCTTGCCCGGCTGACGTTCTGGTGAGCATCTATTCTGATAGAACTTTAACTGAAACCAGGCACCTTTAACCTTTAACTTTTATATTTAATGCAGGGGCTAAAGTAAGTCTGAAACAGATAGAAAAACGATTAAAAAAATCCCATTAAGTTAAAAGCCAAGGTGAAAAGTTAAGACCATTATGAAAGGCGTCAATTTGAGTTAATGATATATATCTATGTTGTTACAACCTAAAGATAACTTTAGCTATAACACAATTATTTCCACGTTGAAATGATGTATAGGAAAAATTAATACAGTTCCTGTCTCCACACTATTTATTCATCCTGGTTGCTAGTTATTTGCCAAATTGTTTAACATAACTTCATTATTATGTAATTTCTTTTCTTAATTTTTCACTGTTTCAATTGTGTCAACAAGGTTCCGAAAATTGCATGATTAGAAAAACTTATCCTATTACAAAAGTTGACAAATCCCTAAAAACTGGGAAATTGAATGTCAACATCCTCTAAGGATACACCAGTTTTAATGGATGTACAATTTCTCTCTCTCTCTCTCTCTCTCTCTCTCTCTCTCTCTCTCTCTCTCTCTCTCTCTCTCTCTCTCTCTCTCTCTCTCGTTGGGTTTGAATCTAGGTGGTTATGTTAATGTGAACTAGATAGTCTTCATATCTTGGTTGTTTTGCCCTTTGGAATTTTGACTTAAAGGAAATTTAATTGTTTCATTTATTGTATTAATTTAGTTAATTTTTATTGTGATGCACAGCGAAATAGTTCGTATGAATAGGCGTTCAGTAACACAAAATTGTACTGGTTTAAAAGATTTGTGTAAATATGGAAATAACTAAATTTTCTCCATTGAAATAT
>NC_090740.1:28140169-28142669 GCF_036898095.1 Palaemon carinicauda
CTTGCTTAAGTACCATTGATGGTGCTATTTTAATTTTCTAATGATGGTATCTGTTTCTAGACTGACTTCAGCGGAGGTCCGGACAGATGAAGAACACTCTGTGATTTTATTCAAATGATGTTGTCCATATGGCGCAGTGCAACGTCTTTCGGTTGTTGGAATATATTGGCACTTTAAATTAAAACTAAAGTACCTCTCTTTAATTGGTTTGATATAGGTTTTTTTATGAATACAGGAAGATTTGAACTTCTAAAGAATGAATTTGTTGTTGTTACCCTTCTTGAATCTGATTATATTAAATCATAAAACTATTCATTATGATGGATATAACATTAGCAAAAGGGAGTTGATTAACTGCGATTATTTCCAACGGTTGGCCTTATAATCAATCAATCAATCAATATTATTCAATCTTCTTTTTGTATGAATTAATATCTTTTACCATGTATCAAGGAATTTTGATAATGTATACATTACGATTTTGAGAAGTTGATTTTTTATACACACGTTCATACAGTATATAGATGTATATATATACATATATATTAATTATATATGTATATGTATGTGTAATATATATATATATATATATTTATATATATATATATCATATATATACATATAATGTATATAATATATATACATACATACATATAACTATATATATATATATATATAATATATATATGTATATATATATATATATATATATTTATATATATAATATATATGTATATATATTATCCATATATAAAGTATATATATATATATATATATATATATATATATATATACATATACATATACAAATTACGCGAACAAGATTAATGCTCATGACTTGGTTCACGACTCGCCGAGTACCAAGTACAGCCTCCAGTTCATTAAATGTGACGTGAGCGATTCCCTAATTATCTGAGTAATCCTTTACCGTAAATTGGTTTCGCAGCAGAAGCTAAACGTCCCGGAGGAGGTGGCAAGGATTTGCCAATCTGGTGTGGATAACATTTAGATTGATGAGCAGAGGCGGAAGTTACCCATTGTTAATTGTCATATCGAGTAACGTGATTTCAGCGATGTGTGTCAAAAGTCTCGTGATTCGGGGACATTTTGGTTTGGTTCAATATTAGTAGACTTTAATTAGTGCTGGGATTTCGGCATCATTAGAGTGTTGTTATTATTATTGTTGTTGTTATTATTATTATTATTATTGTTGTTGTTGTTATTATTATTATTATTATTATTATTATTATTATTATTATATTTTTATTTTTTTTATTTTTATTATTTTTTTTTACTTTATTATTATAATTATTTATTATTATTATTATATTATTATTTTTACTTTATTATTATTATTATTATTATTATTATTATTATTATTATTATTATCTAGGCTACAACCCTAGTTGGAAAAACAAGATGCTATAAGCTCAAGGGCTCCAACAGAGAAAAATAGCCCAGTGAGGAAAGGAAATAAGGAAATAAATAAACGACATAGAAATCAATGATCAATTAAAATAAACTTCAAAAACATTAACAACATTAAAACAGATATTTCATATATAAACTGTAAAAGGACTCATGTCAGCCTGTCCAACATGAAAACATTAGAAGACACTTTAATTAGTGGTAAGATTTCGGCGTCTTTAGAGTAGGTTTGTGCATAAGCCGTGTGATCGTTATTACGATTAGATTGATTTTTACTTTGGATTTAAAAACATATTTAGATAATTAGTAAAGATTTCAATTATAAATACACTATATCTAAAATACAAAAAAAATATGTATGCAAATATACTATGTTGTATATATGTTATAAACTGTAAGATCGTAAACGTATTTTTTAATGAAAGATAGAATTTTTTTTATTTATTTTTTATTTTTTTTAGCCGTGAGCTGCGATTATATGAATTTCCATTAAAGGTTTAAAGGTCGCTTATGAATGGCAGAGGCAAGGGACAATGACATTGCCCTAGCAAGCAGGACAATGCCCTAGAGACTGACCATATATTATATGATCAGCGCCCAAGCCTCCTCTCCACCCAAGCTAGGACCAGGGAGGGCCAGGCAGTGGCTGCTGATGACTCAGCAGATAGACCTATAGGCTCCCCCAAACCCCCCAACCTTAGCTCACAAGGATGGTAAGGTTGCAGACACTAATGGCACTAACGAGTTTGAGCGGGACTCGAACCCCCAACTGGCGATTACCAGGCAGAGACGTTACCAATCAGGTGCTAGACAACTGACATAACTCTGATCCTGTAGTCGTATGTTTATCTTTAAAGGTGAACTAGCAATGAAACTGTAACTGTTGATTACATAATTTTATTTTCCATTAATCGAATTTTATTTTGTGATTGAAGTTGGCGGTAATGGTATAGAAAACATATATAATCATTTGAAGAAAATAATGACTCCAAGTAATTGGTAATGAAGGCAGAATAAGCTTGTTTAAGCTTTCAAAAAACGATAGTTTGAAGACCTTATTCGACCACAGATT
>NC_090740.1:28147669-28215169 GCF_036898095.1 Palaemon carinicauda
TCTTTTCAAGGGAGCAAAGAGCTTACGATTGCATTCCCACTACAAGGGCTGCTCTTAGAGAGCACTACAAGAGAGGTGCCTTTCGTGCAGGATACATTTTGACTGCCTTTAGTATATTATCCAGTGTTGCCCTGTCCAAGACACTGGGGATGGCAACATGTTGATGGTGATTGGTTTCTGTATTGGGTAGATTAGTTGTGGCAAAATCTTGCCAAAAATTGAATAAGTGTGATTGCAAGAAGGAATGCCGTGGACTTGACTGCACATCTTTCTGCTGCTGCACCTAATTAAATCAATTGATATATGAAACGTGTTGGTATCCGTCAAGAAATATATTCATTTGTATCAATTTTGAAGTATGGCGGCCATTCGGTAGCCCATTGGAAAGATAGGTTCAGTTTATCTCTCAATGATAATAAGAATGCCAAAATCTGAATTAACCGTCATTGTTTTGACATTATGCAACTTTCGTAGGCTTATGAAATGAAAGTATTTGAAATATATAACAAATTTGTCGTCATCTTGGAATTGTTATCCATCTTGGAAATAGTCTTATTTGAGGATGTCGGTGGTTGTTTTTTATTTATGTGGATAAGACTTCTGCCAAATCTATCGCTTGTATCACCATTTGCACTATTTTTCCTTGCTACTCCGCTCCAATGATACAAAAACAACACTGTATAGCTAAACACTTGAGTGAGGAGTAGTCTAATACTGTTTTAAAGGAGTCTCTCTCTCTCTCTCTCTCTCTCTCTCTCTCTCTCTCTCTCTCTCTCTCTCTGCATTATTGCCAGCGTGCTTAGGTTGCAAACGGAGTTATTAGTATCCAATTCTCGGACGGATCAAGTATCCATGATAGTGTTCCCTAAAATCCAGTGATTTTGTTTAACTAAACGATTACTGGGGTACATAATTGTTAATTGACCTCTGCAGAGAGAGAGAGAGAGAGAGAGAGAGAGAGAGAGAGAGAGAGAGAGAGAGAGAGAGAGAGAGAGAGATTGTTAAAAAACCAGCCTATATACAGTAAGTATTCAATATTATGCCCTCAAGATTTTAAGCCATCCTTTTTCTCTGCGTATAGGAGTTACCTGAAAAGTTTACGCATTTATGTAGAAATATTAAGATTCTACAAGCTGCAGAGCATCAAAGGATTTTACAGGTATTCTAGGACGGACTAAAAAGAGATTAATGAACCACTGATATTGTTTGTTATCTTTTGTCAATAAAATATTTTGCTATAAGAGCATATGTTTGGCAACCTTATTAAAGATGCTATCAGAGCATGTGTTTGGCAACCTTATTATTATTATTATTATTATTATTATTATTATTATTATTACTAAGCTACCATCCTAGTTGGAAAAGCAGGATGCTATAAGCCCAGGGGCTCCAATAGAGAAAATAGCTCTGTGAGGAAATGAAAAAAGGAAAATAAAATATCTTAAAAAGAGTAACAATAAATATCTCTCATATAAACTATAAAAACTTTGAAAAAACAAGAGGAAGAGAAATAAGATAGAAGAGTGTGCTCGAGTGTACCCTCAAGCAAGAGAACTCTAACCCAAGACAGTGGAAGGCCATGGTACAGAGGCTATGGCACTACCCAAGACTAGAGAACAGTGGTTTGATTTTGGAGTGTCCTTCTCCTAGAAGAGCTGCTTACCATAGCTAAAGTCTCTATTCTACCCTTACCAAGAGGAAAGTAGCCACTGAACAATTACAGTGCAGTAACCCCTTGAGTGAAGAAGAATTGTTTGGTAATCTGTGTTGTCAGGTGTATGAGGACAGAGGAGAATATGTAAAGAATATGCCAGACTATTCAGTGTGTGTGTAGGCAAAGGAAAAATTACCCGTAACCAGAGAGAAGGATCCAATGTGGTACTGTCTGGCCAGTCAGAAGACCCCATAACACTCTAGCCAGTCAGAAGACCCCATAACTCTCTAGCGGTAGTATCTCAACGGGTGGCTGGTGCCCTGGCCAACCTACTACCTACATTATTAAAGATGCTTTCAGAGCATGTGTTTGGCAACCTTATTAAAAACGTAACTCGAGGCCATTACAAGGCTTTGATGCTACTAAAAAAGATTACGTAAATCGAAAAGAATAGGTAAAGAAATCAACACCTTCATCCATGTATTCATTCGTCTTTCTGGCACAGCTGGGTTTGAAATATTACTTTTAATTAATAATTATTTTATGGCAAACTTTAAGAATGGTTTTCATAACGGAAACAAAATGAGGAATAAGATATTACGTACAGAATTTTATCATAAACCCACTGATGGGCTTTTTCTTGTATGTTCGTATATCATAACGGTTGATGGGTAAAGATACGGGACAGTAATTTTTAAGTTTTTCCAGTGGCTTTTTCGGTGGGAACCGTGCGGTTTTGGGTTTTCCTCACTTCGGGGATCTTTAATGGAACATATTATAATGGTTTCCTGTCGATATTTTTTAGGCCGAGTGAGAAACTGGTAAGGTGGTGAGCTGTCAGCTGACCCACTGGGATATATGTAATATTTTTATGTATTGTATATACAAAAACGCATTAGCTCACGTACACACACACACAGACATAATCATCATCAGTTGAAACTGCAGGACAAAAGTTTCAAACATGTCCTCCCACTTGTCTGTTAATTGTTTTTCTATGCCAGTCTATCCCCACCAATTTTCTTAGCTCGTCAATTCATCGTCTTCTCCTCCTTGGCTTGCTGCTTTTGCAATCCCTAGAGACCCATTCCTTTAATATTAGTATACATCTGCTATCTGTTATTCTCATTATTTGTTCTGCCCATGTCCATTTCTTTTTCGTACTTGTTAGAATATCATCTATATTGGTTTGCTCTCGTATCCATGTTGCTCTTTTTCTGAATTAGTGTTATTCTCATCATTATTCTTACTGTTGCTCTTTGAGTTGTAAGTAGTGTGTATATGTGTGTAGGTAGTAGGTTGGCCAGGACACCAGGCGCCCGTTGAGATACTACCGCTAGAGAGGTATTGGATCCTTTGACTGGCCAGACAGTAATGCATTGGATCCCTCTCTCTGGTTACGGCTAATTTTTTCTTTGCCTACACTTACACAGAATAGTCTGGCCTATTCTTTACATATTCTCGTCTTTCCTCATACACCTGACAACAATGAGATACTAAACACTTCTTCATCCAAGGGGTTAATTACTGTGCTGCAATTTGTTCAGTGTACTTACCTCTTGGTATGGGTAGAAGAGACTCTTTAGCTATGGTAAGCAGCTCTTCTAGAAGAACGACACTCCAAAATTAAACCATTGTTCTCTAGTCTTGGGTAGTGCCATAGCCTCTGTACCATGGTCTTCCACTGTCTTGGGTTAGAGATCTCTTGCTTGAGGGTATACTCAGGCACACTATTCTATCTTATTATTATTATTTTTCTGCTTTTTGTTTTTTTTGAAATGTTGTGTTGAGCAGGCTTAATAGAAGGGCCATGGATGCCTGGTGGTTTATCAAGAGGTTGTCTTTTCCTTTTTTGATTCTTTTTCTTCTCAAAACCATCCTTACTGTCCTCCCTTCAGTTGTAGTGGCGATCCTGGAGGTCATTTAGCCTTGCATGGTGTATCGGCTCCTCCATGTTAACCAGTTTTTCCGACTTTTTACTCTAGTGTATGGGTGTCATCAATCACTTTATTTATAATTCTGTACATATTGTTTTTGTTATAATTCTTGTTAATCTAGTTTTTAAGTATGATGTCTCTTTTTTTGTTTATGTTAATTCCTATGCTATCTGGAGACATTGAGCGAAATCCGGGACCAGTACGTCCTAGATTTCGTCAATGTCGTCTTCTGTATTGCAATATTCGTGGTCTTCATGCAAATATCCAAGACCTTACAGTTGCGTCCAGACAGTATGATATTCTTTTGTGCTCCGAAACTTTGGTTTCTAATATGAGGCACTCATCTGAGCTCCTTATAACTGGTTTTAAGAAGCCAATAATGTTGAAACGTGATGCCATCCCTAGGGCCAGGGGAATGGCGGTGTATATTAGGACCGAGTATCCTGCTTCTCATAAGTCCTGCTATCAATGTGGATGTCATGAAATTCAGGAAATAAAAGTTTGTGGCAGGCATTACAACTTTTATTTGTGTTAGATCTACCAGAATCCAGACATGGATGATTCTATCTTCGATTGTCTTCTTACCATTATGGCTAAGATACAAGAAGATGATAGAAAGGCTTCTTTTGTCTTTGTAGGTGATTTTAATGCCCACAATATAGGGAGTGGTTAAGTTCTATCTCTCCTACTGATCGTCATGGCTTAAGAGCTTTAGACTTGCCTCTGAATCAGGCTGTGAGCAAATCATAAATGAAGCTACTCGAAGGTCTGGTAATTGCTTGGACCTCGTATACACTGACTCCCCTGGCGTTATAACTAGTAAGGTTGGTTCTCCAGTCGGGACATCTGATCATGCCTTGATTTCATTAGTATTGAAGACTGAGCAGCCTGTCCCTGATATATCATACTCTTGTAAAATTTATATGAAATCCCATGCAGACAATGGAATGGGATTTTGCATGATCTTTTGTGCTTGAATTGGTCACAATTATATAGTAGTGTAGATCCTGTTGTCCCTTTGAATGAGAATCTAATCAACATAATTGATAGGCGTATCCCTTCTTATGTGCTAAGGTACCGAGTGAAGGACAAACCGTGGTTCAATGATGATTGTAGACGTGCCTTTTTGGAGAAGCAGGAGGCCTATCACCTTTGGAAGGGTAACAGATCAGATTTGACCTGTAACAACTATACTCAGCTTCGAGCTTTTGCTCAGAGAGTTTATGCCTCAACTGAAAAGGAGTACAATTTAACCATAAAAGAAACCCTTTCTGGTACAACTCAGGAACATAAATGGTGGTGCACCCTTAAATCTGCACTCTTTGGTGTAGATGCAACAGTTCCTCCTTTACTTAAACCAGATGGCTCAGTCACTTACTGTCCAAAGGAAAAGGCAACCCTTTTGGCTGATGTTTTTTGACAGTAAACAGAGTAATGAAAAACTTGAACTTCCTCATTCCTGTTTTCCTGAGGCTAAACTAACTAGTTTAGCTTTTCGATCTCGTGAGATTAAAGCTCTGTCGATGGACCTTGATGCTTATGGAGGTGTAGACCCAAATGGTATTTTTCCTTCTTTTTTATAAAGACAGCAGATTTCTTAGCTCCAAAGTTGTTATTTTGCGCATGTTAGCAAGAAGAGGAGCTTTTAGCACTTGTTGGAGAATTGGTAATGTTACTCCTCTATGTAAATGTGTTTGTGGTAGCTCAAGTCCCACTGATTACCGCCCAATTTCCATAACTCCCATATTATCTAAAGTATTTGAACGTCTTCTGGCAAAACGTCTTAATATGTTTGCTGAAGGTAATCATCTACTCCCTAGTTTGCAATTTGGTTTTCGTAAAAGGCCTTGGAGCATGTGATGCCCTTCTTACAGTCTCCAATGCTGTACAAAAATCCCTTGATTGTGGTCAGGAAGTTCGTATGATTGGCCTTGATTTTAGTGCTGCCTTTGACCTTGTTGATCATGAGGCACTTGTTTTCAAACTCAAACAGTTGGGAGTGGGTGGGTCGTTTCTTAGCATTATTATTGATATTTTAAGTAATAGATCTCATAGAGTTGTTGTTGATGGGCACCATAGTGAGTATAGGAATGTGATATCCGGTGTTCCACAGGGTAGTGTTCTTGGCCCATTACTTTAAATACTGTATACACATGACATGTGGTTTGGCCTAGAAAACAAGCTTGTTACTTATGCAGATGATGCTGCTCTCTTTGCATCAATTCCATCCCCTGAATGTAGATCTGGGGTTGGTGAATCCCTTAATAGAGATTTAGCTAAAATTAGTGCATGGTGCAAATTATGGGGTATGAAATTGAATCCTAGCAAAACTCGAAGTATGATTGTAAGTAGGTCAAAGACGGTGGCTCCTCAACATCCGGATCTCAGTATTGATAATGTTTCGTTAAATTTGTATGACTTAAAATTTTAGGTGTGATTCTCGACAGCAAATTTACTTTTAAGAAACACAGTAGGTCTGCGTCTTCTTCAATTGCACAAAAAATTTGCTTATTGAGAAAGTCTTACAAGATTTTCGGTGATCAATCTATTCTGAAGAAGTGTTTTAACTCTTTCATTCTACCTTGTTTCGAGTATTGTTCTCCTGTCTGGTGTTCAGCTGCTGATTCTTATCTTAATTTGTTGGACAGAAACTTACGGTCTACTAATTTTCTTATTCCTGATATAGATATTAATCTTTGGCACCGTCGTTCAATTAGTTCATTATGCATGTTGCATAAGATTTTTCATAACTCTGACCATCCTTTACATTCAGATCTCCGTGGACAATTTTATCCTGTTCGTAATACTAGGCAGGCAGTTAATTCTAATAGCCATGCCTTCTCCATCATGAGGCTCAATACTACACAGTATTCTAGAAGTTTTATTCCAGCTGTTACCAAGTTGTGGAATGATCTTCCTAATCGGGTAGTTGAATCAGTAGAACTTCAAAAGTTCAAAGTTGGAGCAAATGTTTTTATGTTGACCAGGCTGACATAAGTCTTTTTATAGTTTATATATGACATAACTTTTTTGACGTTGTTAATAGTTTATATAGGGCATATCTGTTTTGACGCTGTTACTGTTTTTAGAATGATATATTGTTAATTTATTCTCATCATTTATTTATTTCCTTATTTCCTTTTCTCACTGGGCTATTTTCCCTGTTGGAGACCTTGGGCTTATAGCACCTTGCTTTTCCAACTAGGGTTGTAGCTTGGCTAGTAATAATAATAATAATATATATATATATATATATATATCTATATATATATATATATATATATATATATATATATATATATATATATATCTATATATATATATATCTATATATATCTATATACACATACATACATACATACATACACTACCGTTGAGATACTACCACTAGAGAGTTATGGAAACCTTTGACTGACCAGGCAGTACTTCATTGGATCCCTTTCTCTGGTTACGGTTCACTTTCCAATTGCTACACACACACCGAATAGTCTGGCCTATTCTTTACAAATTCTCCTCTGTCCTCATACACTTGACAACACTGAGATTACCAAACAATTCTTCTTCACCTAAGGGGTTAACTACTGCACTGTAATTGTTCAGTGGCTACTTTCGTCTTGGTAAGGGTAGAAGAGACTCTTTAGCTATGGTAAGCAGTTCTTCTAGGAGAGGGACACTCTAGAATCAAACCATTGTTCTCTAGGCTTGGGTAGTGCCATAGCCTCTGTACCACGGTCTTCCACTGTCTTGGGTTAGAGTTCTCTTGCTTGAGGGTACACTCGGGCACACTATTATTTTATATTTCTCTTCCTCTTGTTTTGTTAAAGTTTTTATAGTTTATATAGGAGATATTTAATTTAACGTTACTCTTGAAATATTTTATATTCCTTAAGTTTCCTTTCCTCACTTTTTTCAAATAGGGTTGTAGCCTAGCAAATAATCATAATAATAATAATAGAGAGAGAGAGAGAGAGAGAGAGAGAGAGAGAGAGAGAGAGAGAGAGAGAGAGAGAGAGAGAGAGAGACTCTGGAGGACTTTAAAAGATAGAATGATATCTCCGTCATTGAGTTTATTTGTCATGTAGCATAATATAGAAATCACAACGATATATCTAAAATTCTTGTATTTAGCTTTCGGCGAAAAAACATAACCCTTGTTTGATTAGATAGACATTCGCTTTGTAATAGCTGTGTTTTCAAAAGAGATATTTTGTAATATGTGTTATAGTTATTACTGGTCTCTAGATAGACATATAAGAATCTCTTTAATTGTTCGTTGCTGCCATTTAGAATCATACGAAAAGTGATTATGATTTTGATAATTATTCCTACACAACTTACCTATTTCTCTTTAGCTGACAAATTTTATCCTCATTTTCTAGTGAGTTTTAGAAATAGAGACAATCCAGCAGGGATTCTGAGTTCTCCCACAAGTTACATTTAAGGTAATTCTTTGTGCCAATTCATTAATGTGTGTGTAAATTTTTAATTGCGTAGTTTTGCAATATGAATATTAATATCCTTTTATTTCTTTTCAGATCTGGTCGGGACGGTGGTGAGCGTGTGGGCGGAAGTTGGTCGGTGGAGTATAACGCCCACGGAATTGTCCCAGTTTCTAGCTCTCTTCAAATCAAAATGTCCTCCTTTGGTAAGTGATGCAGTCGCATTTTTTTTATTGGACCATCGGATATTTTTTTTTATTTAAAGTAAATCGTCAACCTTAATGTCTATTGCGGAATGTTTTACAAAAATGTCGTGTTTTTATGCCTATTTATCTTCGTTATAGGTACGTTTGGTAATATTTAAGTTACTAGTTATAAGGAAAAAATTGTGATTCAAATTAACTCGTTCAAAGTGGTCACTGGTTTTAAGTGTTTGTAGATAAAAGTCGCACGGTTTTTAATGATTATTTAAACTATTATTATAAGTAAGCTCGAAATATAAAATAATTTAAGGTAAAAAAACAATCTTTTGTAAATTAGGTCTAAGTATGACATACAGTAATTATACAATATTATGTAAATTAGTTCAAAATATGACAGAAATTTCGGCAAAGAAACACACTGTTGGAAATTGGGTCTAATATGATGTAATTTACAATAAAGAAACAATATTCTGTAAATTAGGTCTAATTATGATATAATTTACAGTACAGTTATTTTGATATTATAAGTCTACCATTATGATATAATTAATATTCCTGATATTTAGACTTTGGCATACTTGGCTAAACTAAGTGGCTGATAACTCATACGGAACATTTTCAGATATCATAACATGATTCAGAAGTCCTTGCATCTTCGAGGAAGAAGCTTAGGCTATAATATTATGAATTTTATATGTTATTATTATTATTGTTATTATTATTATTATTATTATTATTATTATTATTATTATTATTATTATTATTATTATTATTTCAAGGTAAGCTACAATCCTAGTTGGAAAAGCAGGGTGATATAAGCCCAAGGGGTCCACCAGGGAAAAATAGCCCTGTGAGGATGTGAAATAAGAAAATGAACAAACTACAAGAAAAATAATGAACAATTAAAATATTTTAAAAACTGTAACATCATTGATATAGACCTTTCTTCAGACTTATCAGTGTAACAATGGTCGTTGACGAATACATCTTTTGTTTTTTTTTTTCCAGGATATTTTATTACGGGCTCTTTCGCGCATCCTGGAAGGTTGTGGCAGGGAACCCCAATGTTCCCTGACCTACCCATGTCCAGGGGCCCCCACGGCGTCCATCACCCCGACCCTTGATGCTTCCCATAATTCGCTCACGGAAAGCTTGGCATCCTTCGTCAACATCCGGGTGCCATCGTCTCCCGTTGTCGAGGCCATAACCAGGCTCCATGACAGCCACTGCAGACACGGTAATTACAAAATTGATAATCTCTTTGCTTGTAGGTTATGTTTTATAGCCTTGTGAATGTGTATAATGTAGATCTTTTATTCTTGTAAATCTGTTATACCAATATTCAATGAGAAGGCAGATATATGGGAGCAGAATAAGTTTTCTGTTGGGTGTCACTTTGTTTTTCTTTTTGGGTGTTGATGTATTCATTCATGTTTTAGGGGAATGGAAACGTTGAAATTTTCTAATTTTCTCTAGTAATTTTAGGGCGGATAATTATCTCTTTGGTTGTAGGTTATGTTTTATAGCCTTGTGAATGTGTATAATGTAGATCTTTTATTCTTGTAAATATGTTATACCAATATTCAATGAGAAGGCAGATGTATGTGAGCAGAACAAATTTTCTGTTACTTCAATGATTTGTTTGTTTTTTGGGTACTGATTTATTCATTCCTGATTTATGGGAATCAAAAAGTTGAAACTTATTTTCTCCAGTAATTTTAGAGATGATAATTTAGAAGTTGATTTATTCAATGTGGAAACTGTATTATATGGCATCATAATTTTCTCTCACTGGTTTGTAGTAGCCACCATTCTAGAGTATCCTAGATTGCAAAATAAAGTGTAGAGCAAAATTTAAAATAGTTAACCAATTATGGGGTTTTCATATAAAAGTGGTAGCAATACTAGTTATGTAAATTAATGTGTAAATCGTGTTATTAGATTCTGAAATCACACATAAATAGGTCTTAAAGTATTGGTGATTATTTGCTGACATTTTAGAAAATTATAGAAGAAAGCTGAATTAACTTTGGAAGGAGGGAAAAGAATTACTACTTGAAAATTATTAGTGTATGAAAGTCTACGAGCCTGGAATTCAGTCTACTGTTTATGGTCCACATTTAAAAGGTATGAAATTTGATGCTGTGAGAAATTCACTGCTCTTCATATCTGTAAAAGAGAAAGGGAATGTGACTTTGGATAAGTGGTAGGCTACCATAGTCATTTGGCCCTTGTCATTGGCTACATATAACAAAGACCTCCTGTACTTTGTAGATTCCATATACTAGTTTGGCCGTAAATAAAAGATACAGTTGTTACAATTGTTTTTGGAGCAAGTTAACATCACTTTGGAGTCTTCAACACATTTTTTTTAAAAAGCTTTCAAGGGAGATATCAACTGGGAGCAATAGATGTAAATTTTTAAGGGCAGGTGGTTTTACCTTCACCTGATTATTTACCCTTTAGCGAGACTACTCTTGAGGTTTAGGATCACAGGTCTGACATTGCACATAAATGTTTTGAAACTCATTGAGGTTGTGTATGGTCACATTGTTTGGTAGAATTTGTGTCACTCCTTGACCACTCGGCAGCTAACGTAGTATGTCTACGCCTTTTGTTACTGGGTTTCAAGTTAATTGTTCGATTTTATAATTCCATACAGAATAATTTTAAACTTCATACTTAAATGAGTCTGTTCTACTTTCAACAACGCATATTCAATCTGCGATGTACCTTTTTACCTTACTTTGGCTAGGGAATAAAATAAAGTTTATTGTCAGACTAGAATCCTTATGGCAGCAAGAAACAGCACTTTAGCACTTTAAAAGAGTAAAGGATATCTTTACAAATGGGTAGCCTCTTGCATATGCCCTCTTCACCGGTGAATTTAGAGGTTTTATTTTTTAGATTCAGGATAATGTTTTTAAAATTCCCTCTTAACATGGTTATAGGTACCATAATTTCAGTAAAATGCAATTTATAATTCAGAGACAAAATACTTTAGGGGAAAATGGAAGTTATGAAAAGTCTGTGGTTACATTGTCTGAATTTGAATTAGATGAACATATTTTGTTTTGATATTTAGATTATTTGCCATGGTTTGCTAGGTACAATGTAATTACAAAGTATGCCCTTGTCATACCTTGGGGGAAAGTATGATAAAGTAGAAATAGATATCGTATTTTATTTTATGTTTGTCTTGGTATATTTCAATTTCTGATCTACTTAAAGCTTGTGATGTTTTGACCTCATTTTTACCATTTTTTTCTAATCGTATGACAGGCATCCTTTCTTGTGCTGCAATATCTTGTGTAGTGTGTCCTGTACCTCGTACATTAGACTGGTCACCATATAATTCTGGATTGGCCTGTACCTCATGGCTCTGTATACGGGACAGGTATGTGTATGGGGAAGTCATATGATATATTTTGATAACACAGAATAGACTACAGTAACGTAAATTTACCAATAATCGTTAGATAAATTTTTTTGAGATGTTTTGCATTTTTTATTTACATTTGTCCATTACTCAACTGGTTGTTTATTTGGTGCAGAATTACCCAATCACCATTGAAATGATTAATATTAGGTACAATTTACAGGTCAGCTACTGAAAGTAAAATGCGCCCATCTTCACAGTCCAGCTTGAGTTGGGGCTCAGAAAGTGGATTCAATACTGCTGTCAGATGTGGATCTTTCTCACGTAAGTTAGTCCTTTAAACTCCACTTTTTCAGGTGAGGGTATGCTTAGATAATCTTAGACATGTAACCCTGTTTTACCATTGGTTGATGGGACTTCATGCAACTTTTTATTTGAGTCTTTTGTTAGGTTTAAATGGCTATTTAGATTAGTATATAGGATTTTTGGTAAAAAATTTTAGTAATCAGTACTATACTCTGATCATTGATGTCACCAAAACGTTTTTAAGGATTCTTATACAGTATTTTGTGTCACAATATGACTACAGTTTTTTTTTTTTCTATTTTGCCTCATCTGCTTTAGTATATATAAGTTGCTAGTTCTAGTAGCCTCCAATTTTCATATTCTCCTGTATAAATAGTGTATAGAAAATTAAATCTATAAATAATCTTTTGAATTTTGTGCATGAAATTCTGAAGGTGATTTAAAAGAAAACTTTGGAATGAAAACTAACAAAACCTACCTTGGATATTTGTTATTGTTGACTTATAGTCCAGGCAAGATAATAATAGACCAGCCACTAATTGCAATAGTTTCTGTTTGTGGTTTATATTTGTCAATGAAGCAATGGAGATGACATGGTAAAAGTTTATTAAACTCTTTTTCAGCCATAACGTGAAACTGCTGACTCAGCATATTTTTGCAGTCTTGATAATACTGTAGTTTTTTTTTTCCTTCCTTTGTGAGGTTTTTTTTTTTTTGCTACAGGTGGAGATACTGTAGCTGCTACTCACAGTCTCCCTTAAGTGTTTTTTTTTTTTTTTTTTTTTTTTTTTTTTTTTTTTTTTTTGTTATCTGCAAGCGTTTTTATGACTTTGTGATCAGTCATGATGAACCTTGGCAGCAGGCACATACATGTTCTGATGAATATTCTGATTTAATTTTCTAACAATGGTATTGTAAAATTCATTAACACATTGAAAGTCAAATTATTAACATTAACAGCTTTATACTTAAGCATTTTCAGAACATTACAACGTCACTGTGGAGTGGTTGCCAGGTTCATGCAGCAGGAGATGCAGATTTGTTGATCGTTCAAACTGCGTTGCTTTTGCTGCTCGGTGTGAGAACATATTGGTAGGAGATGGCACTGATTTGCTTGTTCTTCTCTTATGATGGCAAAGTCACACTTCACAACTTGTTGTTCAAGCCCTCTAAAGAAGAAGTCCTCCAGGTCATGGAACATTAAATCTACCCAAGAAAATCTTGGCGAGATTGTAAGTGATCACATACCATTCCTTCATGCTGTCCTGGGATGTGATACCACTTCAAGGCTACATGGAATTGGAAAGTGTGCAGCTCTGAATAAAATGAAAGACAAGACTTTCGTTAGCCAAGCACAAGTTTTCCTTGGGAACACCATGACTAAAGACAATCATCACTGCAAGGGAAAGAGCTGTGATGTTACTCTATAATGGGACTGATGGAGAGACAATGGTTGCTTTGCGGTACAGGGGATTTTGTGTGAAAACAACCACCAGTACTTCCAGTAGCGAACCCCGGTCAATCCCCCCAACATCTGCTGCACTCAAATATCACTTTTTGAGAGAGTACCATCAAGTACAGAAGTGTCTTGGTATGGACACCATGTTCCCAACAGAGTGGAGAGATGGAAAGTCTGTGACTGGGGAATGGTTCCTCACACCACAGATTTGAAACCAGCTCCTCAAGAACTTCTTAGATTATCAGGTGTAACTATAAAACAGGGTGTTCTACACTTTGATGATCTTGTTGAAAGAATGGATTACCATGTAAAATTGCATGTGGACAATGAAAGGGTATCTGTTCAAATATCTCCAACATCGATTTGTGTGACCTGGAAAGCGATGATAGAAATTGACATGCGACATAGTAAAATATGATGTTTCTTTCATGAGTCCTTTTTTTCTCGTGTTAACATGTGACACTAGTACAGTTTGTCTCTTCTTGGTATCGGTGTTTGGTTTCAGTTCCTTAAGTTTTTTGTTTCTTTTGTTTTATGTGTTTTCAATAGTCTCAAATGATCGATGAATGCGTGATACATATTGTATGATTTTGTCATGAATTCTGTGTATCGTATATTCATGACGATTTAAACAAATGTTCCCATGCTTAGATTCCAGTAGATTTTTTATGTGTTTGTACATATAACAGGGTGTCTGAAACAATAATCAGAGGAATTATTGTAATTAGTGGCCAGTTGACCCAATTTTGACCATATCTTGCTTGGGCTGTTAGGGAACTTCTAATTCTTTCTTAACAAAGACTACTTTCAAATAGAAAACACACTACTGTACTGAAGTTGTAGGTAATAGTAAACTTTCTTATCGGCAAATGATTGATAAGGTGTGACTAGGAGTTTTATTTCTATTTTACTGTTCTTTGAAACCTTCTAAAAGTGATCCCCCTGTCTAATTGATATTAGCTAGCATTCTCTTAGTTCTTGAAGTTCCTCATGGAGCTTTTGTTACCTTGGGATCCTAGATTAACCAAACTAGTAAGCACACTATAAAAGTAATAATGGTCATCATCACTATCTAGTAACTGCTGTAAGCTAGAATACATGAAAATTCCCTTGTATTAAAGAATTTGTACCATTGTATTCTCATGCCATTAGCCTTTCATTAACTTTGTATTATATACTGTACATGTTAAATTGTTTGTGGTCTCATTAAATCTAATACTTATTTAATGAATTTTTTCTATATGCACACTATTTTTCCTTTGACAGGTGGAGCAACATCTACTTTTTCTGTGAGCAGTGAACTTACATTAAACAAACTGCATTTGTTGTCTGTGGGAACTCAGCATCTTATGTTTTCTCTGTGGCTAGATCCCACTAAAGGTATGTGTTTTTACAAATTGGTGAAAAAGTTTATTTTATGTCTTGGTACAGTTTCATACTGAAAATTCCTTTTTATGTCGCAAGATAAGATGCCATATGTTTCCAGGTTCATATTGATAGATATGCTTGACTGCATTGCTATGGCCTTTTGAAATATATGATTTTTCTGATGAGATTATTTCGTGGGAAATGAATTGGCAGTAGTATAAAGTTTTTCCTTTGATAGATTTTCTTCAGGTTTGTGTAACTCGAGAAGTTGATGGGGAAAGTGCCGTCCTTAGCCATGGTGTGGTTTTACATGCTGGACTGTGTGATGGAGAATGGCATCATCTTGCACTCTGTGTACCTACTATAAATGTCAGAAGAGGTGGAAGTTTGAAGGTACTGTACTGTGTTCCTAAGTGTAAGAGAATACATGATTCTATCTCTTGCTGTGTAAAGAGCTTTTCCATTATCAGCTAAGTTACAACCTTGGTTTGAAAAGCAGGATGCCATAAGCCGAAGGGCTTCAAACGGGATGAAAGGAAATGAGGAAATAGATAAACTACTGTACAAAAGAAGTAATCAACAAATAAGGTAAAATATTTTAAAAACACTGACATTAAAATACATCTTTAATATATAAACTATAAAATGTGTTTTATGTCAGCCTGTTCAAAATAAAAACATTTACTGCATATTTGAAGTTTTTGAAGTTACGTCGATTCAACTACAGTACTTGATTAGGAAGATCATTCCACAACCTGGTCACATCTGGAATAAAATTCTAGAACTGTGTAGCCTTGTGATGGAGAAGGCATGACTATTTGAATTAGCTGCATATCTAGTATTACAAATTGGATGGTACTGTCGAGGAAGTTTGAATACAAAGGATGGTCAGAATTATGAAAAATTTTATGCAATATTCAATGATCTTATATTTTATTTAAATGCCAAGAAGGTGAGTCTATTTTAATTCATTTCATTGTAAAATGGTTCAATTAAAGAAAACTAAATCATTCTAGGCTTATTTATTTCAAGAGAAAATTGTATCATATAGTCAGTGTACATTACTGTATTTTGAATAAAGCCAGTATTTACTTCCAAATATATTTGATAGTAATAATGATTATAATAAATGACAATAAAGAGGTTTTGATGAAGGACAAACCTATTTTGGAGGAGGTTCTGTGTCGTATCCAATTACATTATTGGGAAAGGCTAGAACAGGGCATCCAATACAACCTAAATATCAAAGAAATGTTGTTCCACCTGTTTTAGGGCCAGTATATCAATGTGTAAAGCATATACTTGGTGTGTGTGAGAGATACCTTAGTTTAGGCACTGTTGAACTTGGCACAGCCCTTTAATGTGAAACCCGTCTGCTATGGGTGATGTCATTACTATGTCATTATTGCATAGGTAAAACAACCAGCACTACATCTTGGGACCAGTATACCTGTGCATTAACTTGTGGAAATAAGGAAACAGATAGCTCATTATGCCTGAGTGTACTGTAAAGCAAGAGAACTCTAACCAAAGACAATGAAAGACCATGGTACAGAGGGTATGGCATTACCCAAGACTAGAGAACAATGGTTTGATTTTGTGGTGTCATTCTCCTAGAAGAGTTGCTTACCATAGTTAGTCTCTGCTACCCTTACCAAGTGAAAAGTAGCCACTGAACAATTACAGTGCAGTAATTAACCAAGAATTTTTTTGGTTATCAGGAGTATGAGGAAAGAGGAGAATGTGTAAAGAATTGACCAGACTTTTCAGTGTATGTGTGGGCAACGAAAAAATGAGATATAACCTAAGAGGGATCTAATGTAGTACTATCTGGCCAGTCAAAGATCCAATAATACTCTTGGTAGTATCTCAACAGGTGGCTTGTGATTTGGCCAACCTACTAACTCCTTGTTTTGAGTTACTGTATTGATGAGATATTTTAGCTTGTTATCTTTAACAATCACAGATTAAGCTTAAAGCATATTATTCGTTCAAAAAACTCCCTTCATCTTCCATGGTCCAACCACTTCACTTTGGAGTCTGTCAAGAAATATTCATGAATTAACTGTTTGGCTTAAAGTGAAAAATTCTTGAGAAAGATCTAAAGTGAGTCATCAGACGTAGCTAATGTTTTCCTTTATACAGTATTTACAATATTTTCTGTGTATGTATACTGCTATTTTGATATTGAATGTATGTACAGGTATTTTTTAATTTTATGAATACTGTAGAATTATTCATCTTATAGCTTTTTTCCATGTATTATGCTTTGGAGAGAGACATAAGTTGGAAATGACGTAAAGAAGGACGTTACTTATATATGATAACTATAAAGGCTTGGAATATTAATGTAAAAAATAAAAGAGATAGAGAAAGGGGGTGGAATACTACCTTGCACCATTTCAATTAAAATTATACTCTAACCTTCAAATTATCTTTACTGATAATGTATATTCCTTCTTTTCAGATGGCAATTTTTGTTGATGCAATTAATTGCCATGCTGTCAATTTGGTAATACCAGCTGTTGGCTCAATTAAGAAGAGTACGCCATCCTACCTCCTCCTTGGTCATGCTGATTATTACTCACCTGAGGTAAAGTTAGGTTTTATTATTTTAGATTTTCTAGAAATTCATTTGATACTCATTTCTTTATTTAAAAGTAATTATTAAGCAAGGTGCTGTATAACTATTTCAGAAAGGGTTATTTTCAATGTAGGTAAGTTTCTTTTAATCACATTCTTTAGTCTGAGTATATAGGCATTTTTAGATTCTACTGTAATTTTAGAATGCTTAACTGCGGTGTGTATGTGACCATAGGGTGATTTGAGTTTTATCTGTAAGATACTGGAATGAGTATGTAGATTAAATATTTTGAAGATTTCTTGATTTCTTAGCATTGATTATCACCATTATTTTCTTTATCTTTTAAGAAATTTTTTTTGCAAGTTATGTAGTGAGTAGAATCAGATGAAAAATATCTGTGATTGTGGCTCAGAAAGGCCTAGAGAAAAATGGGAATTTCAATGATGAATTTTATTTAGTTTCAAACTCACCTGATGCTCTTATTGCTTATTCACTAGAAGCTCAGTTTATTGACATTTATTTTTTAAAATTAAAAAAATTATCATCTGACCTTCCAATAGATACATGCTTCTAGTAATGAGACATGCTAGCATGATGCAAGGCAGTGACATGCCAGGAGCTCTTTCTTATTTTTATTTCAGTCTCAAAGTTGAAACTATCTCCTTTCCTTTTGACATCACAAGCCAATTGAGTTGATTCTGTTCCAATTTGTATTGAGAAAAAAATAGAAAATTCTTATCTTTAGAACATCTCATTAGAACAAATTTCTTTACTGTAGCCATGTTTCCTAGCAGGGTCTTCCACATCCAAACCAGCATACAGTATGCTTCAACATTTTGAACTCTTATATCATTTCCAACTTTTGTATTACGAAAGACAATCTTTCCAGACAGAAAATTCCAAAAAGGTACTGCTGCCATCATCATTCCCTGTTATATAAGTGGTGTCAGAACTAAAAGAGAAAACCATCATAGGCTTCAAAATTTGAGCTTTTCAATGCAAGAAGAAAAGATTAAATCTTTCTAGACAAAAACTTGAAAAGTTACTGTTGCTAGTATCTTTAATGAATATAGAATCAGAGTTGGAACCAGAAGAGACTATTTCAAATTAACCAGGATCCCCAGTCGATCTAGCATCCGGAGTAATTACACCCTTAGAACCTGAATCCTTTGCAACGAATCGCTCAAAAGTAGCTAATCATGAAGGTATCGTATATTAAAACTCTGTCCCAGAAATCTTGACCATATCAAGATGAGGCCATCATCCTGGTGAACACACACGAGGCTGTTTTGAGACTGCAGCATTTACTTGAATTGGTAAAATTTTAACCACTTTACAAAAGAAAGTATTTACAACAAACTGAGATGAATTGAAATGTGAAAATATGCATCTGATCTTTTGGAATCTTTCAAGATTTTTCCTTCATGGCCCCAGAACTATTGAGGGCATTTTTATAAAAAAAATTGAGAACTGAATACTTGTTGAGAGCCAAGACTTCAGGACTGGATTCCAACCCCCTGAACCATAGAGACTAAAATTAACCTCTTGTAAAACCACAGAGCAGGGTTTAATACCGCTTCTATTACATATTTCTCTAGATGGTTTACAATTTCTTGTAACAAAATCTAAGCCTTTACTGTACTTGTAAAATAACTTGACTATGGAACTGCCTCCTCGGTCAAAAGAGAATCTTTGGTTAGAAGAATCTAGTAAACTTCTTTTGACTGCGTCTAGCACCCACAGATAAGGATGAAGGTTTTCCCAAATATAATATAAATAGGAAAGCCTTCCTGCTGCATTTCTCCTGGGACTGTGATGCTATTCTCTGATAAGTTCATAGTCTTTTTGACAACTATTCCGGAATGTTTACTATAGAGGAATCCTGACTACTGCTGGTGCAAAGGTTAGGTCAGAATGACCTCTTTTTAAGTGAAGACCCACTGGCCTCCTGAGATTTAACAAAGGAAGCCAATGAATTAAGAGTTTTTAAAGCTGCTTATTGTAAAATATTAGTTAAGCACTCTATAAAAGAACTGTTCTGGCATGTCATTATCGACACCATCCCCACTATAAACAACTAGCCTAGTCTTTGGATTTACCCTTGAACTAAAAGCAAAAATTTCTTTTCCATGACAGGAACAGTGAGATATTTGCACCCGTGCATTAATAGCTAATAAATCCAGAGGTGTACATCTCTAAACATTATAATATATCACAATCTGGAGCCGGAGAACAGAATATATCCAGCCAATCCAAAAAAAGGGACTGAAATAAGAGTCCCTATCATGTCATTGCATTACTACTTGTCATTAACTGTTAGTGTCTCATTTCTTTAATAGAGGCATGTGTCTATTGGAAGGAAAGGAGATAGAAATTTATTAAATTTTATGGGCAAATACAGCATTGATAAACCAAGCTTCTAGAAAAAAGGGAATTTGAACATCAGGGAAGGTTTGTAGAAATTAAGAATGATATTCAAAATAAAGTATTCTTGATATAGTTGCACAAATCTTAATAATTATATTTTAAGAAAGTGTTAACTTTATAACTAGTGCAGTAATTTCAACCCAGTAAGGATTTGTGCATTTGGAATTTCCAATAGTGTTTTGTTCACTGACATTTTAAGTACAGTACATTGAATATAAAAATAATGTTCAATAGTGTAATTCACCAGCCTTATAGAATAATCTCTCATTTCTCTCAAGATGACTGAATCAAGGTTGGTGGGGATAGTTGAAATACTTTTTCTTTGTGGCCTGGTCAGTTTATTTTATTAACTACATTTTGTAGCAAATTGGTCTCAGATGTGCTATTATTGTATTTGTTTTTAATTTAGGAATTTGGTAATTGAAGTGTTTGAGTACAGTAATTGGTTAGCCATCTTTAGTACACTAGTTTAAGGTAGTTAATATTGCCAAAAAATTTAGGATAACTGTACTACCTTTGTAACATAACTTTATGGAATCTATACTGAAATATAACAGGTTTTTTGTTACGTAACCGAAATACAAACCATGCTATTTACATAGGGTTTACTTTCGGCGTAGCTGAAAATGACGAGCCATTAGATTTTACCGAGGGTTAACTACCCCCGCGCTAGTTAGCAAGGGGGTAGGGGAAGGGGTAGCTTGCAACCCCTCCCCCCCCACACACCGGTGAATTGTCTCACTTCACTTTTGGCTCGGACGATGAGCAGACGTGTCTGTCTTTCGTCCTCGCTTTTGACAGCCTTAATCTGTTTTTCTTTTTCTTCAGCTTTGTGTGTTTGGAAGTTGGCCTCTACCTTCATCGCAATTATGCGCAAATGCCCTGGACTCTCCGGCCGCCCCTGTGGAACCTTCATGTCGGCGGTCGAGACGGATCCTCACACCCTTTGCCCGCAGTGTTGAGGTCAACGGTGCGCTAGAGACTTAACTTGTAGTGAGTGCAGGGAGTGGTCTACCTCCCAGTGGGAGAGGTTTGCCCGGCGGCGTAAGAAGATGTCCAAGAGAGACCTTTCTCCTTCAAGGGCTGCCTTGAAGAAGGAAGGCTCCAAGGACACTTTTTCCGCCGCCCGAACCTCCTCCGAAGCTCCCACTCGGTCGGCCTCTCGTGAGAGGCCGTCGAATGGTAGCGTAGGCCATTGTTCTGTTTCCCGACCTCGGGGTGCGGGAGAGGGCGTTGCCTCCCATAGCGGGGCAGCTCCCCCTCCTCCTCTGGAGGAGGATTTTGATTCTCATTATGATGATGACCATGCTGTATCTAATGATGATCTCTTTCAGCTTTGGGCTTCCTTGGGGCTTAAGGGCTTGCCCTCCAAGGAAGTCCTATTTGACCTGATCCAGTTGGGGGCTGCTGTCAAGCAATCACCGGTAATAGCAGAGGTAGACCCTCTGTCTATTGTCGACGTGGTTGTGGCAGAGGCTTCCGACGGGTCTGGTCAAACCTCTGCTGCTGTTGCGGACGTTGCTGAAGGCTCAGCCTCCCCTTCCGAACATCCTTCGAAGGGGAAGTTGAGTCCCACGGTCTCTCCTGCGGGTGCGTCTCCTCCTCAGGGGAGCACACTGACAGAGACTCCTCTTCGGAGGACCGACGATGTGGATGCCCTTCCTCGAGGCCGCCTTCGCCGTAAGGCTCGTCCTCCTCTTCGCCGTAGGGGCCTCCCTTCTCCCTACAAGGGAGTTAAGAGGCGCCTCTTCGGGTCGTCTTCACCGCCGCCTTCCCCTGCAGAGGATTCTTCTTGTCGGGAGCAGACCGTAGCAGCCACGTCCTTGGACCTCTCCGCAGATCGCTCGCGATCTCTTACGCCTGCCAGACCTTCCAGTCCTTCCGGCCTACCTTCACCCTTGGTTGAAGATGCGCAGCAGGCGCCTTCTCACCCCGTCACGCACCGGTCCCTTTGGGGCAAAGGGATGTCTCCCACGGTGTGGGTAATTACCTTGCGCGTCAGGATTCCCCTGCGCGCTCAGCTCGCGCAGTAGCGCACATGCGCTCTCCTGAGCTACAGCCTTCAGACTCGCCTCGCCAGCGTGCTCCTGCTCGTCAACGCTCTCCTGCTCGCCAGCGCTCCCCTGCTAGCCGTCAGCGCCCTTCTGTTCCTGCTGCGCGCCAGGCACGCCATCGGTCTCCTGAACGCACACGATCTCCTGCTCGTTAGCGCGCATCTGCGCACCTTGTTCCTGATGCCCGCCAACGCTCGCCCACGTGCCCTAGATCTTCGGATCTGGACGCAGGCAAGGACCTTACTCCTTCGCCTCGCCCTCGCGCTCCTGTGCGCCCATCTTCGCCTGCGCAGCAGCGCGCACGCTCCCCGGTGCGCACTTCAAGAGTTCCTGCGTGCCTGCACGCCCACGAGTCTTCCTCTTCTGAGCCCGACCGCGAGCGTTCGCCCTTGCGCGTTTCCTCGCCATCTGATCCTGCGCCCCAGCTGACTGCGCGTCGACACCCTCCTGCGCGCCAATGATCTCCTGAGTGCCTGTGCGATCCTTCGCCTGTGCACAAGCGCTCGCCAACACGCCAGCGCTCGCCAACGCGCCAGCGCGCCCATGACTCGGATCGTCACAGGTCTCCGACGCGCGCACGCGCTAAATCTCCTGCGCGCAGTCGATCGCCTACACGTACTACATGCCATCGTTCGCCAACGCGCCATCACACGCCAACGGGCCATCGCTCGCCGACGCGCCATCGCTCGCCGACGCGCCAGCGTTCGCCAACGCGCCATCGCTCGCCCATGTGCCATAGATCTCCGGTGCACTGTCGATCTCCTGCGCTTCATCGTTCTCCTGACCGACAGCGATATCCTCTACCCTCGCGCGCTCATTCACCTGCGCGCCCGCGTGCACCTTTACCTGCGCGCCAACGCGCCCCCTCGCCAGCGCGCCCTCGCGCCCATTGCGCCCACTCGCCAGCGTGCGTTTATCTCCGCGCGACTGTGCGCCCGCGCTCCAGCAGCCGCCCGCGCTCCAGCAGCCGCCCGCGCGCGACCCTCTGAATGCTCCGTCGCACGAGCGCCAGCGTGACCCCCAGCGTGACCCCCAGCGTGACCCCCAGCGCGACCCCCAGCGTGACCCCCAGCGCGACCCCCGTTCTCGCCGGGTTCCGCAGCTCGTGCCTACGACAGGGACGCGTACTTCCAGATCGCCATCAGGATTGCCACCGCGCAAGCGCAGGGCTCTCACCCATGACCAGGAAGAGTCTCCGGAGAGGTCTAGGCAACATTCTTCCCTTTCTTCTTTCCAGGTAGGCCCCGCTGCGTCCACTCCGAAGGATCAGGAGATCCCCTTCCCTCTAGCGGGGATTACTGACACTGCGTCCGTCACCCGTCAGTCTTGGTTTGGTCACCTGATGAAAGCGGTGGTGCAGGCTGTGAAGCCAGCCCTCGCTGATCTGGGACTCAGACCAAAGACAGACTCGCCCCCGCTGAAGAGGAGAGGAGTGGACTTCGTGGTGACTTCTCCCAGGGAGAAGTTGGCTCCTAAGAGGTCCGTCAGGAAGGCTCCATCCCCTTCGCGGTCGTTTTCTCCTTCTCCTGTGGACGAAGCTTTCCCGTCCTCAGGAGAGTCCAGCGAGGTGAGGGCCTCTCCCACGGCACCAATGGGAGGAACCCCACCTCGAGGAAGAGAAACGTCTCGCGTGGAAGGTACCTTCCAGACCTCTTTGCTGGAGTCCTGTATCCCACCCAGGAGGGAACCCAAGCACTCAAAGACGATTCCTAAGTCGTCTTCACGGATCTGTCCAGAGCCAACCAGACCCTGGGAGAACGTCCACGTGTCTCCCCAAGAAGAGCCTCTGGGGACGGGAGACTTAGCTGCCAGTCCACAGGGAGGAGAGCAGCATGAGTCTGAGCATGCCTTCTGGCAGGTCTCGAATCTGATGAGATAACTCAACAGGTTCAAGGACCCGGAGATCGCCCCTCGCGAAGGCAAGGATACGGTCCTAGACCAAGTCTATGGTACCCAGAAACCCCCAAGGGCCAGCACAGCTTTGCCTTGGTCCCAGGGGGTGAAGAGTGCCAGAGACAAGGTCGAAGCTCAGCTCTCGGAACTCGCCTCCTCCAGCCGTTCCTCTGCCGGGAACAAACTCCTCCCACCCCCTCGTTTACAGCAGAGGAGGTATTTTGAGATCATGGGGGAGTCCAGTGTAGCTCTTCCCCGCCACCACTCGGTGGAAGAGCTCACAAGGGGAACTCCTCTTGAGAAGCTCTCCTCCCGGCAGGTGACATTCTCGGCTTCGGAGATCCATAGCCAGGAGAAGGTCGCGAAGTGTGCCATGCAGGCCACTTCGTGACTGGACGTCTGGCTGGGTTCTCTGGGCATCCTATTGCGCTCCGAGGACTTGTCTAAGGAGAGCAATAGGAAGACCCTGGAGACCTTCCTCCTCTCGGGCACTCGCTCCATAGAGTTCCTGGCCTACCAGGTTACCAACCTGTGGGCCAACTCAATCTTAAAGGGACGCGATGCGGTGACCGAGAAGTTCCATCCGAAGGTCCCCGCCGTGGATGTCTGCAGGCTCAGACACTCCTCCATCCTTGGAGGAAGCTTGTTTGAGCCCAAGGATGTAGAACGCACAGCTGAGAGGTGGAGGAAGTCGAATCAGGATTCGCTCCTCCAAAGGGCCCTCACATCTCGGCCCTACAAGCCTCCAGCTCCACAACAGCATCAACAGCAGCCTCGCAGGACACCGAAGCAGGCTCCAGCAGCTAAGACGAAGGTGTCTAAGCCACAGCCCTTTCCTGTCAAGGACAAGAGGGGTGGTAAGTCCTCCAGGGGAGGCAAGACTCCTAGAGGGAGCGGCCGTGGCCGTAAACGCTAGGAGTGGCAATCCCCCTGCGTGTCCACCTGTGGGGGGATGCCTACAAAGTTGCGTGCACAGGTGACAGCAACATGGGGCCGATTCCTGGACAGTCTCTGTGATCGGCCAAGGTTATCGCGTCCCATTCACAACATCTCAACCTCCCCTGACAGCGAATCCAGTGTCGTTGAGCTCCTATGCCATGGGATCGGCAAAGGGGCTAGCCCTTCGGGCAGAAGTAGAGACCATGCTCAAGAAGGATGCTCTCCAAGAGGTCGTCGACAGCTCCCCAGGCTTCTTCAGTCGACTCTTTCTTGTAAAGAAGGCGTCTGGAAGCTGGAGACCCGTCATCGATCTCTCAGCTCTGAACAAGTTTGTCAAACAAACTTCATTCAGCATGGAGACAGCGGACACGGTCAGACTTGCAGTGAGACGTACTTCCAGATCCCAATCCATCCGTCTTCCAGGAATTACTTGAGATTCAGCCTAGACAGCAAGACCTACCAGTTTAAGGTACTGTGCTTCGGTCTCTCCACAGCACCTCAGGTGTTCACCAGAGTGTTCACCCTGATTTCGTCATGGGCGCACAGGAACGGCATCCGTCTCCTCCGATATCTGGACGACTGGCTGATCCTGGCAGACTCGGAGTCGACCCTTCTTCGACACCGAGACAGGCTTCTGGGACTTTGCCAAGATCTGGGGTTCATGGTAAATCTTGAAGTCCTCTCTGCAGCCGACCCAACGACTGGTATATCTAGGCATATTATTAGACACCAATCTCCACAAAGCCTTTCCATCAGATGACAGGATAGCAAGGCTGAGGAGGGTGGCAGAGCCCTTCTTCAGGCGGGAAGAGCTTCCAGCCCAATCATGGTTACGTCTTTTAGGTCACCTAGCCTCCCTGGCCTGTCTGGTCCCAAACGGCCGTCTCACCTGAGATCCCTGCAATGGCGGCTCAAGTCCCGGTGGAGTCAGGGCTCAGACTCCCCGGACTCTCTGGTCCCTATAGGACCCACGGAACAGGTGGACCTGCGATGGTGGCTGATCATCGCAAACCTACGGAAGGGAGTGGATCTTCTCGTCCTTCCCCCGGATTTGACACTGTTCTCGGACGTGTCTAAAGAAGGGGGGGGGGGGGGGGGGGCCCACATTCTGTACCAGAAGGTCTCAGGCCTTTGGTCAGAATCAGAAAAGTACCTACACATCAACCTGCTAGAGATGAAGGCCGTGTATCTGGCCCTTCAACAGTTCCAACGGACCCTGGCGGGCCACTCCGTGGTGGTGATGAGCGACAACACCACGGTAGTGGCTTATATCATCAAGCAGGGAGGTACCTTTTCACAACAGCTATCCCATCTTGCAGTAGAGATTCTGAGGTGGTCTGAAGTCCACTCGATAACACTATCAGCTCGCTTCATTCCTGGCAAGAGGAATGTGCTCACCGACAGTCTGAGCAGAGCTTCGCAGATAGTGAGTACCGAGTGGTCTTTGGATCCTCAGATAGCCAACAAAGTCCTGACTTTGTTGGGTTCCCCGACGATGGACCTGTTCGCGACAGCCTTGAATTTCAAGCTGCCTCTGTACTGCTCCCCAGTCCCGGACCCCAAGGCTCTCTGGCAAGATGCTTTCCAACAGCGGTGGGACAGCATCGACGTGTACGCCTTCCCACCGTTTTGTCTGATGAGAAGGGTGCTCAACAGGACCAGACTATCGGTCACCCTGTTTATGACCTTAATAGCTCCGCTATGGCATCTCGCGGAATGGTTCCTGGACCTTCTGCAACTCCTAACGGAACCTCCGAGAGAACTTCCCCCACGATACGAGCTACTCAGACAACCACATTGCAACATCTTCCACAAAGCCGTAGACTCGCTTCGGCTTCACGCCTGGAGACTATCCAGCGTCTCCTCACGGAGAGAGGCTTTTCGCAGCAGGTTGCGGAAAGAATGTCTCGACACCTGCGGAAGTCCTCCGCAGGAGTCTACCAGGCGAAGTGGAGAGTCTTCTGTGGTTGGTGTCGTGGGAGGGGTATCTCTCCAATCGCTGCCACTATTCCAGCAATAGCGGAGTTCCTTGTGTATTTGTGGGAAGAAATGCGCCTTTCGCTCTTGGCGGTGAAAGGCTATCACTCGGCCATAAGCCTGGCCTTTAGGCTGAAAGGAGTGGACATTTCTTCCTCGCTAGAACTCTCTTTACTCATACGTAGCTATGAGCTTACCTGCCCTCAGTTGGAAGTGAGACCACCTCCATGGAACGTGGTTCGGGTTCTCAGGGCTCTGAAGAGACCTCCCTTCGAACCATTACGCCAGGCCTGACTTGGAAGACGGCTTTCCTAATCGCGTTGGCCTCTGCCAAACGAGTTAGTGAACTTCATGGTCTCTCATACGACATCGCCCATTCAAGGGGATGGGGGGAGGTAACGTTCAGGTTCGTCCCCGAGTTTGTTGCAAGACTCAGAACCCTGGAGTGCCGGACCCACTGTTCGACTCCTTCAGGGTCACGAGTCTCCGTTCTGTAACAAGTGACCCAGACCATCTGCTATTATGCCCAGTGAGGAGTCTGAGGCTTTACTTGAAGAGAACAGCTGCAGTTCGTCCCCGCGTGCAGGCGTTGTTCGTAAGCACGGGAAGGACTAAGAGGAGGGTCACCAAGAACACCATCCCAGCTTGGATTCGAAGGGTTATCCATCACGCCTTGAATCCTGACCCTCCTCCGTCACGTCGCCCTAGGGCACACGACGTCAGGGGCATCGCTACGTCCCTGGCCTTTAAGAGAAACTTCTCTGTGACGCAAGTGCTACAAGCTGGGGTCTGGAAGCATCAAACGACCTTCACAGCCCACTACCTGCAGGACGTGACCCACAGGAGCCTCGATACTTTTTCTATCGGCCCCGTGGTGGCTGCACAACAGCTGGTCTAACCTCAGGCTCATTGGACAGGTAGCATAAGGTTGAGTTCATTGTTACCCGGTCTCAGTCTGCGTGAATGAAAGAGTATGTCTGGCCCTTACTTCTTTCTTCATCCTCCCCTCTTTTGGGGAAAGCAGCATCCTGGTCTCTGCATAGCTGACCTCAACCTCTGCAGGTAAAATATGCTCCCTTGTGTTCCTAGTATTAAGTTAATACTGTCGCGTCCGCCATACCCTGACGAGGTGGTATTGGGAACGTCCTAGTCTAGAATTCCATCTAAAGGACTCCAGGTCAACTTCCTAGGACGAACCACACTATTCCTCCACACACAAGCTTATGTAGGCCGCACGTTCCTTGCAGAGCAAACTTGTGAGGTACAGGGACTTTTTCTCGAGTGCTACTCACTCGGATTCTGAGTCCCCGGGTAAAGCCAAAGCCAGTAAGGCTGGGGACTTTCCACCCTTCCTAAGGGATAAGTCACCCTCTGTAAATAGTGAGGTTTGTATTTCGGTTACGGAACAAATGACAAATTCGGAGATAATTTGTATTTTTCCTAACCATACAAACCTTAGCTATTTACACATATTTGCCCGCCAGCCCTGTCCCCCAAGACAAGTCCCACCTCTAAGTGAAGCGAGACAATTCTCAGGGGTTGGGGGGGGAGGGGTAGCAAGCTACCCCTTCCCCTACCCCCTTGCTTACTAGCGCGGGGGTAGTTAACCCTCGTTAAAATCTAATGGCTCGTCATTTTCCGCTACGCCGAAAGTAAACCCTATGTAAATAGCTAAGGTTTGTATGATTAGGAAAAATACAAACTATCTTCGAATTTGTCATATTTCATAAAGAAAATAATGCTCAAATATATCGCTGTTGGCTGTGAAAATTCCTATTCATCTTTATTGCAGTTTAATTAAATTTTTTGTGTTTTTCAAATGAGAATCATATCACATTTTTGTCTAAGAATAAACGATTTCCTTTGCAGATCAACTCGTCAGGCCAGGGATCAGATGATGACCATTTAACATTTCATCGGATAAGAAGGGGTAGCTTGTGCTTCAGTCATTCCCATAAACTCATGATGGCTAATACTTTCCTCTTCCGTGAGCCAATTTTGAGTAGAGAGCTCTGCTTGTATTTAATTGCCTTAGGAAAGGATTACCTAAGCTTGATTCCTTTAACAGGCAAGGATGAGAGGATACTTTTAACCCCTTATATATCTCCCAAGCTCCTTTCAACTGGAATAGACCTTGCTGTTCTTTATGCAAAAATGGAGACCTTGATTCGACCAGCACAAGAGAGCCTGTTAATACTTCACACAGCACAACGTCCTTCAGAATTTTTATGTTATAAACCTCACATGCCATCATTACAAGGTGGAGTACCTTTTCAGTTCTTTTATTCTTATCTTCATTGTACAGTACTATTCAAGGTGAGAGGGTTAGGCAATTGAAGTTGAAGTGTTTTTTTGGTCATTGAACACATTATTAATATTTGCACAAGTTAAGATTTTAGCAAAAGTGATTGTGTAATATACTTCCTTTTTGCTATTCACTGATTGTTGTTCTTGAATGTTTTCTCATACTGAAATACAGTACTGTATTCTTATTTGCGGTTCACTTCTTTAGATTTAATTTTTAAAATTTTGGAGATTTAGTTATTTCATATTAGATATCCTTATCCTGCATATTTTGTTTGAAAATTGGTAAGTGTTTAGAAAGTGTTTGTTACTATTCTTTTCAAGTTAATTATTTGCTTCTACTGCATATCTTTATAGCTTTGTATAACTATATTGTATAGTGCTATACTGTTTTTTGGGGTTAATATTCAGTGTGGTTTCCAAGTACTTTCCTGTAAAAGGCTAGAACAGGAAGTCCAATACAGCAAGAAATTACCAAAGAAATGTTGTCTTTGCTACTCCATGGCTAGTTTGTTAAAGTGCACAGCACGGACTTGGTGATTATAAGGAGAACTTACAGATTCAGGCTCCATTGCATGCATCACAGCATCTCTTATGTTTAAATACATCGGATAGAAAATAACACATTGCCAAGAATCAATGCTGATGCTGGAGCTGAGGCTACCTGATTGCTAGTATGTGCCTGATGCCCCCATTAGAATTTGTCAGCTGATGCTCTAGGATTTTATTTTCTGCATGTTCATAGTACCAAACTGGTTAGGCATCCTCCTCAACCTCAAGTTAAATACAGTTAGTTAACTTCTGATTTTGTTATTCATTATTGTTAGTGATAGAGATAACATAATAAATATACCAAATTTTTTGTCTGAATTTCTTTTTCATTTTGTCACTTGCCATATGAAATCACTTTGTCGGTTTTCCACGACAGCTTGGTAATGGTTAAGCTTTAAAAGGTTTGTCCGTTATTTTTAATTCTTTTGAGTATTTACTCAGTTGTTCATGCTCTTTATCAAGTCTAGGTTGAAGTTCTTAGTTTTGGATGCATAGCCGAAAATTGTTTAAATTTTTAGGCTTAGAGCTCCAGTATGATTCCAACTTTTTCACATTAATTCTATGTGTTTTGGTTTAGTATATTATTTCCTCTTCACTTCTTACATATATTATCCCATTACCAGTATTTATTAGCCCAACTAAGTCTTGATCTTCATGGTAAAGTTTTAGGCTTAATAACAGTCTTACATTTATCATTGTATACACGTTTGCTCAAGTTATTATGAATATGGGAATGTTTAAGTGAAAATATTTTTTACCCCTTTACTTTTGTTGTTTTAAATTTTAGTACCAGTGCTTCTGGCTGTATGATTGACCTTTCAATTGATGTGAATAGGGTTCAATTCTAATATGAAATAAACTGCAGTATTTGGACCTAGTAGGCTAACATTTTATTACCTGAATATTTAGACAATAATCTCATTTAGGTTAAGCAAAGGGTATGTAATAATTTTATACCTTGAACCTGTAATTAACATGCAATGGGTTATTTGGGGGAATTAACCTATGCGAAGCATATGATTGGTAACTAAATATCCTACACTCTTTTTAAAACAAACTATGGTACTTAACATTGGTAAAGGTGAAGTAGCAGCGTCAGTCATGATGAATTAACTCCAAACACGGGAAAAAACACCGAGAGCTCAAACAAATCAACTGCTCGAGCAAGTCCAAAACAGAAGGATGTCCTAGAGGGCGCTCGTGTTAGGTGACGGTGGCATGGTCCAAGTGTGGTTTCTAGGGCCTTTGTTACGGCCCTTCCCTTTGATGAAGAAATTATCTAAATGGAAGACAGCCTGTGAATAGTGGTTTTCACACGCCCCTGATGTATACACGACACCCACAAGGTGCTCGCGCGAGGGTAGTAACCTCTGCATTCCATGCTTTTATCTTTCTCTGGTATATTTGGAAGATTTATATCAGAAAAGTGTAAAGAAGGACCTTTTCACCGGGCGTCAAAGGTCTCTCCCCAGAAATAGATTTTTCCTTCGTCAAAATCCCTTTTATATACACTTTATAAATCTAATTACATGATCTGGGAAGAGATGGCCTCCTCCTTCCTCAAGTCAGTTTTTTCTTACCTACTGAGGGAAAACCTCTTGTTCTCCTCCTGCGACTGGAGCCTCATCTCCCCATATTTACTGTATTCTTGAATAGACGGTGGGGTATGGAAAGGCAACTCGTTTGATATTGGCATAGCCATGCTATTTTCCTTTATTATTCATAGGGTTTATTAAACCTTGAGTTTCAACTATCATGTAGATAAGGAAAGAGATTCACTCACAGCCTAGTTTCAACTTCATTTCCTACTCTTCAACATGTAGGAAAGTTTGGCTATCTAATGATAGTTAGGTGAAGGGGTTTAGCCTTCAATGGTTGTTTTGATCTGGTTAGTTTTTTAGTCTTAATCTTTCTTGCTCACATGCATTGCAAAGTAGTTGTAAGATACCTTGGGTATGGAGGAAGGTAACCTTCTTTCCTTATGGAGATCACTAATAATTATTTTCTTTTATGAATTTTTTAGTATAGATGAATGAAATCAAAGTTAACTGTAACCAAGTGGGGTGCAGTTATCTTACCAATCCAAGATGCTGCCATCACCTCGGACATTATCATGGTGCTTGTGCCTCTTTCTGGCAGGGCTTTGTACACTCTAAAAATTGCCCTATCTGCCTGCAATTATTTCATCCTACAAAAAGTAGGGATCTATTCGCAGCAGGCTTGAGGGAGATATCTATATTTTTCTTTTTTATGTGGAGAAAGGTTTTGCTAAGATTTCTGGGTCCTTAGAGTATTTTCCTGTTAAGGAACTGTGAAATATACTTTGTTCCGTAACCGAAATACAAACCACGCTATTTACAAAGGGTATTACTTTTAGCGCAGCTGAAATGACGAGCCAATAGTTTTTAACGAGGGTTAATTACCCCCGCGCTAGTTAGCGGGGGGTGGGGAAGGGTAGCTTGCTACCCCTTCCCCCTCCACACACCGGTGACTTGCTTCACTTCACTTTTGGCTCGGCGGTGATCAGACGTGTCTGCTCATCGCCTTCGTGACAGCCTTTAATTTTCTGCTTTTTCTTTTCAGCGTGTGTGTTGGTTGGAAGTTGACCTTCAGTTTTTTTTTCTTTACTATGCGTACATGCCCTGGAGTTGCCGGCCGTCCTTGTGGGACGTTCATGTCGGACGTTAATACGGATCCACACACCCTCTGCCCTCAATGTCGGGGCCGACGGTGTGACCAGGATAACATGTGCCGTGAGTGCAGGGAGTGGTCTGCCTCCCAGTGGGAGAGGTTTGGCCGCCGGCGTAAGAAGAAGTCCAAGAGAGACCGTTCTCCTCCGGGTTTAGCCTTGAAGGAGGAAGGTTCTCGGGACTCTTCTTCCGCCGCCCAAACCTCCTCCGAAGCTCCCCCTCGGCCGCCTCCTAAGGAGAGTCGTCCGAGTGGGAGCGCAGGCCCTTGTTCTGTTTCCCTACCTTCGGTGGGGGAGAGGGCGTCGCCTCCCATAGCGAGGCGGTTCCCCCTCCTCCTCCGGGGGAGGTTATTGATAATGATAATGCCTTATCCAGTGATGATCTTTTACAGATTTGGTCGTCCCTGGGGCTTAAGGGCTTGCCCTCCAGGGTCGCTCTTATTGACCTTGTCTCGTTGGGGGCCGCTGTTAAGCAGTCGCCGGTGGTAGCAGAGGTAGACCCTCTGTCTATTGTCGACGTCGTGGTGACAGAGGCCTCCGACGTGGGTGGGCCTTCCGCCGCAGGTGCTGTTTCTGGTGATGGTGCTCAAGGCTCTCCTCCTCCTTCCGTACATCCTTCGAAGGGGGAAGTGAGTCCTTCGGTCTCGACTGCTGCTCAGCTTCCTTCTGAGGGAAGTGTTTTGACGGAGACTCCCCTTCGGAGGACCGATGGTCCCGACGATCTCCCCCGAGGCCGCCTCCGCCGTAAGGCTCACCGCCCTCTACGCCACAAGGGCCTCCCTTCCCCTTACAGGGGGACTAAGAGATGCCTTTTTGGGTCTTCGTCGTCCGGGGGGGACTCTCCTCGTCAGCCTCAACCTACTGCTCCGCCCACCTTGAACCTCTCTGCAGACCGCTCACCATCTCCTGCCAGATCTTCGCCTTCTGGAGAACTCGTCACCCGACGGGCAACGGTCCCTTCGGGGCTAAGGGATTCTTCCCTTACGCGAGCAGTGCTAGCGCACAAGCGCTCTCCTGCTCGCCAGCGCTCTCCTGCTCGCCAGCGATCACCTGTTCGCCAGCGATCTCCTGCTCGCCAGCGCTCTCCTGCTCGTCGACGATCTCCTGCTCGCCAAGACTCTCCTGCTCGCCAACGCTCACCTGCTCGTCGGCTCTCTCCTGCTCGCCAAGACTCTCCTGCTCGCCGACGCTCACCTGCTCGTCGGCTCTCTCCTGATGTTCGCCCCCCTCGCCAGCGCTCTCCTGCTCGTCAGCGCTCATTTGAGGACCATCGCCCTGCGGTCTCTGACCCCCCTTTAGTTCCTGCTGAACTCCCTGCTCACCATCTGCCTGGTCCTGTGGCTACGCAACATCCTGCTGCGCGTGTGTCAGAAACACATGTTCGCCAACGCGCCAGCGATCTTCCCGTTCCTGCTCGTGAACGCGCCGCACCACCTGTCCTCTCACAGGACATGCGTCGACCTTCTGCTCGACCTTCTGCTCGCCAGCGATCGCCTACGCGCCAGCGATTACCTCCTCGCCAGCGTTCACCTGCTTGCCAGCGCGCACAGGCGATCTTAGTATCGCCTATTCAACAGCGACAACTAGCGCGCCGACGTTCGCCAACGCTCCTGAAGGAACATGGTTAGCCAGCTTCTAGCTCGCCATCGCGCGATCGCCCGCCTGCACATGCCGCTCGCCATCGCTGGCCATTGCACGATCGCCCTCCTGC
The DNA here is from genome assembly GCF_036898095.1 of Palaemon carinicauda. Lineage (NCBI taxonomy): Eukaryota > Metazoa > Arthropoda > Malacostraca > Decapoda > Palaemonidae > Palaemon > Palaemon carinicauda. Next base: position 28,181,545 of record NC_090740.1, read on the forward strand.
GCATGCTGCTCGCCATCGCACGACCCTGAACGATCGCCCGCTTACGCATACTGCTCCTCATCGCACAACCCTGAACGATCGCCCTCCTGCGGATGCTGATCACCATCGCACCCTATCACGCGATCATTCACCTGCGCATGCTGCTCGCCATCGCACAACCCTGCACGATCGCCCGCTTACGCATGCTGCTCCTCATCGCACAACCCTGAACGATCGCCTTCCTGCGGATGCTGATCACCATCGCACCCTATCACGCGATCATTCACCTGCGCATGCTGCTCGCCATCGCTTACCATTACGCGGTCATTCACCTGCGCATGCTGCTCACCATCGCACACCAGTGCGTCGACATACCACATCGCGCCATCGCCAACATGAGCGACTGCACTCACCAGCTCGTCATCGATCGCCTGTGGATCTACATCGCCAGCGATCTTCCTCACCTACGCGGCAGCACGATCCCTCGCCGTCGCGCCAACGCTTGCGTTCGTCGCCTTGAACACGTGTTCATTTACCTGCCCACCCTCGCGCCCACTCGCCTGAGCGCCCGCGCAATCACTCACCTACTCGCCAGCGCGACCACTCGCCTGCGCGCCCGCGTGATCGCTTGCCTGCGCGCCCGCGCGACCACTCGCCCGCGTGCCCGCGCGACCGCTCGCCTGTGCGCCCGCGCGATCATCCACCTGCGCGCCCGCACGATCGCTCGTCCGCGCTCCCGCGCGACCATTCGCCCTCGCGCGACCATCCGCCCTCGCGCGACCATCGTTCGCGGTGAATTCCACAGCCGGTGGTAGCAGCAGGGACGCGTGCTCCTAGACGGCACTCGGGATCACCTCCATCCAAGCACAGGTTGGTAGTGCAAGACGAAGACAGGTCAGTACAGCATTCTTCCCCACCTTCTTTTCAGGCAGGTACCGTCGTGTCCACTCCAAAGGATCGCCCGATCCCTTTCTCTTTAGCGAGGATTTCGGACTCTGTGTCTTTGGAGCAGCAGACTTGGTTTGGTCCGCTGGCACGGGCGTTAGTGAGGGTTATGAAACCAGCACTCGCCGGCCAGGGTAACAAACCAGCGGCTGTCTCTCCTACGCTGAAGAGAAAGAGAGGAGTGGACTTCGTGGTGACTTCCCCTAGGGCGAAGTTGGCTCCCAAGAGGTCGGTCTCGAAGGTCCCTTCTCCTGCACGAGTACTCTCTCCTTCTCCCGTGGACGAGGCCTTTCCGTCCTCAGGTGAGTCCAGTGGGGCGGTAGTCTTCCCCTCGGCACCAGGGGGGGAGACTTCGCTTCAGGCAGGAGAATCGTCTCGTGAGGAAGGGGTCCCTCGAACCTCGTTGTTGGGATCCTGTATCCCTCCCAGGAGGGAACCCAAGGATTCCAAGACCGTCCCTAAATCCTCTGCAAGGATTCGTCAGGAACCCACGACTACCCAGGGGAATGTCCACGTATCACCCCAGGAAGAGATTCCTGGGGCAGGAGACTTAGCTGCCAGCCCGCAGGGAGGAGAACAGCAAGAGTCCGAACATGCCTTCTGGCAGGTCCTAAGCCTGATAAGGACACTTAACAGACTTACGGATCCAGTCATCGCCCCCCGTGAAGGCAAAGACACGATTCTGGATGAAGTGTTTGACGTTCGGAAGGCCCCTAAGACCAGTGCAGCTCTGCCCTGGTCTCAGGGGCTGAAGAGTGCCAGAGCTAGGGCCAACGCTCAGCTCGCACTTCTTGCCTCCTCCAGTCGTTCCACTGCCGGGAACAAGCTTTTCCCTCCTCCTCGCCTTCAGCAGAGGAGGTATTTCGAGATCCTGGGTGAGCACAACCTCGCCCTTCCTCTCCATCACTCTGTGGAGGAGCTGGCGAAGGGAGTTCCCCTGGAGAAACTCTCTGCCCGGCAGGTGTCGTTCTCGGCGGCAGAGATCCTTAACCACGAGAAGGTCGCTAAGTGTGCCATGCAGGCCACTTCGTGGCTGGACTTCTGGCTAGGATCTCTGGGCATCTTATTGCGATCGGAGGACTTGTCCAAGGAGACCAATAGGAAGGCCCTAGAGACCTTCTTGCTCTCGGGCACCCGCTCCATCGAGTTTTTGGCGCACCAGGTTACCACCCTGTGGGCCAACTCGGTATTGAAGCGTCGCGATGCTGTGTCCGAGAGATTCCATCCGAAGGTCCCCGCCGTAGATGTGTGTAGGCTCCGACATGCTTCCCTTCTGGGGGAGAGCCTGTTTGAGCCTCAAGACTTGGAGCGAACGGCTGAGAGGTGGAGGAAATCCAGCACGGACTCCCTCCTCTACAGGGCCCTTACAACTCGGCCCTATAAGCCTCCAGCCCCGCCACAACAGCAGCAACAGCCTCGTAAGGCTTCCAAACAGGCACCGGCAGCTAAGAAAGTGGTGTCTAAGCCCCAGCCCTTTCCAGCCAAGGTCAAGAGGGGCAGTAAGTCCTCCAGGGGAGGCAAGACTCCTAGGGGTGGCGGCCGCGGCCGCAAGCCCTAGGGGTGGCAGTCCCCCTGCGTGTCCACCTGTGGGGGGATGCCTTCAGCGTTGCGTCCGCAGGTGGCAGCAACACGGGGCCGATGCTTGGACAGTCTCAGTGATCGGCCAAGGTTATCGCGTCCCGTTCACGTCATCTCAACCTCCCCTGACAGCGAATCCAGTGTCGTTGAGCTCCTATGCCATGGGATCGGCAAAGGGGCTGGCCCTTCAGGCCGAAGTCGAGACCATGTTCGAGAAGGGTGCTCTCCAGGAGGTCGTGGACGGCTCCCCAGGCTTCTTCAGTCGACTCTTTCTTGTAAAGAAGGCTACTGGAGGCTGGAGACCCGTCATCGATCTCTCAGCTCTGAACAGGTTTGTCAAACAAACCCGGTTCAGCATGGAGACAGCAGACACGGTCAGACTTGCGGTGAGACCACAAGACTTCATGTGTGCACTGGATCTAAAAGACGCGTACTTCCAGATCCCAATCCATCCGTCTTCCAGGAAGTACCTGAGATTCTGCCTAGACAACAAGATCTACCAGTTCAAGGTGCTGTGTTTCGGTCTCTCCACAGCTCCTCAGGTGTTCACCAGAGTGTTCACCCTGATTTCATCTTGGGCGCACAGGAACGGCATTCGTCTCCTTCGTTACCTAGACGATTGGCTGATCCTAGCAGACTCGGAGTCGACCCTTCTTCGGCACCAAGACAGGCTTCTGGATCTTTGCCAGGATCTGGGGATCGTGGTAAACCTCGAGAAGTCCTCTCTGCAGCCGTCCCAACGACTGGTTTATCTAGGCATGCTAATAGACACCAATCTCCACAAAGCCTTTCCATCAGACGACCGGATAGCAAGGCTGAGGAGGGTGGCGGAGCCTTTCCTCAGGCGAAAAGAACTCCCTGCCCAATCGTGGTTGCGTCTCTTAGGCCACCTATCCTCCCTGGCCCGTATGGTTCCAAACAGCCGCCTCAGGATGAGATCCCTTCAATGGCGGCTCAAGTCCCGGTGGAATCAAGGATCCGATTCCCCGGACATTCTGATCCCAATGGGGTCTCTGGAACAGACGGACTTGCGGTGGTGGCTGGCCGACGAGAACCTGCGGAAGGGAGTGAGTCTTCTCGTCCTCCCCCCGGAATTGACTCTGTTTTCGGACGCGTCAAAAGAAGGGTGGGGGGCGCACGTTCTGAACCAGAGGGCCTCAGGCCTTTGGTCAGAATCAGAAAAGTGCCTACACATCAACCTGCTAGAATTGAAGGCCGTCTTTCTGGCTCTTCAGCAGTTCCAACGGTCCCTGGCGGGTCACTCCGTGATGGTGATGAGCGACAACACCACGGTAGTGGCTTATATCAACAAGCAGGGAGGCACTTTTTCGCAACAGCTATCCCATCTTGCAGTAGAGACTCTGAGGTGGACTGAAACCCACTCGATAACACTATCAGCTCGCTTCATTCCTGGCAAGAGGAATGTGCTCGCCGACAGTCTGAGCAGGGCTTCGCAGATAGTGAGTACCGAGTGGTCTTTGGATCCTCAGATAGCCAACAAAGTCCTGACTTTGTGGGGTTCCCTGACGGTGGACTTGTTCGCGACAGCCTTGAACTTCAAGCTGCCCCTGTACTGCTCACCAGTCCCGGACCCCAAGGCACTCTGGCAAGATGCTTTCCAGCAACGGTGGGACAACATCGACGTGTACGCCTTCCCACCATTCTGTCTGATGAGAAGGGTGCTCAACAGGACCAGACTATCGGTCAACTGTTCCATGACTCTAGTAGCTCCGCTATGGCATCACGCGGAATGGTTTCCGGACCTTCTGCAACTCCTGACGGAACTCCCAAGGGAGCTTCCTCCACGACACGAGCTTCTCAGACAACCCCACTCCGGTGTCCCTCACAGGGCCGTAGCCTCGCTTCGGCTTCACGCCTGGAGACTATCCAGCGTCTCCTCGCGGAGAGAGGCTTTTCGCAACAGGTTGCGGAGAGAATGTCTCGGCACCTGCGAAGGTCCTCTGAGGGAGTCTACCAAGCGAAGTGGAGAGTCTTTTGTGGTTGGTGTCGTGGAAGGGGTATCTCTCCACTCGATGCCACTATTCCAGCAATAGCGGACTTCCTCGTGTATCTGCGAGAAGAAATGCGCCTTTCTGTCTCGGCAGTGAAAGGCTATCGCTCAGCCTTAAGCTTGGCCTTCAGATTGAAGGGCGTGGATATTTCTTCGTCGCTAGAACTCTCTTTACTCATACGTAGCTATGAGCTTACCTGCCCCCAGTCGGAAGTGAGACCCCCTCCTTGGAACGTGGTTCGAGTCCTCAGGTCGCTCGAGACCTCCCTTCGAGCCATTACGCCAGGCCTCCGATCGCCACCTGTCTTGGAAGACGGCTTTCCTACTCGCCTTGGCCTCGGCCAAGCGAGTTAGTGAACTTCATGGTCTCTCGTACGACATCGCCCATTCAAGGGGATGGGGGGAGGTAACGTTCAGGTTCGTCCCTGAGTTTGTGGCCAAGACTCAGAATCCTGGAGTGCCGGATACTCGGTTCGACTCTTTCAGGATCGCGAGTCTCCGTTCTGTAACAAACGACCCAGACCAGCTGCTACTATGCCCAGTGAGGTGTCTGAGGTACTACTTGAAGAGAACGGCTGCAGTCCGTCCTCATGTGCGAGCTTTGTTTGTGAGCACAGGCAGGACAAAGAGGAGGGTCACCAGGAACACCATCTCAGCTTGGATTCGAAGGGTTATCCACCATGCCCTGAATCCTGACCCTCCTCCGTCACGTCGCCCTCGGGCCCACGATGTCAGGGGTATTGCTACATCCCTGGCCTTCAAGAGAAACTTCTCTGTGACGCAGGTACTTCAAGCTGGGGTCTGGAAGCGTCAAACGACCTTCACAGCCCACTACCTGCAAGACGTGACCCACAGGAGCCTCGATACGGTCTCTATCGGCCCTGTGGTGGCTGCACAACAGCTGGTCTAACCTCAGGCTCCTTTTTGGACAAGTAGCAGTAGGTTGAGGGCGTTGTTACCCGGTCTTAGTCTGTGTGAATGAAAGAGTATGTCTGACCCTTACTTCTTTCTTCATTCTCCCCTCTCTTGGGGAAGCAGCATCCTGGTCCTCGCATAGCTGACCTCGACCTCTGCAGGTAACGCATGCTTCTTTGTGCTCCTAGTATTAAGCTTAATACTGTTGCGTCTCCCATACCCTGACGAGGTGGTATGGGGAACGTCCTATCCTAGAATTCCTATCTGAAGGTCTCAAGGTCAACTTCATAGGACGAGTCACACTCTCCTCCTCACACTGCTTATGTAGGCCACTCGTTCCTAGCGATGCTAGGAACCTGTGAGGTACAGGGGCTCCCTCTCTCTAGTGCTGCTCACTGAGGGATCGAGCCCCCGGGCAAGCCGAAGTCAGTAAGGCTGGGGACTTTCCACCCTTCCTAAGGGGTAAGTCACCCTTTGTAAATAGCGTGGTTTGTATTTCGGTTACGGAACAAATGACAAATTCGAAGATAATTTGTATTTTTCCTAACCATACAAACCTTAGCTATTTACACATATGTGCCCGCCATCCCTGACCCCCAAGTCAAGTCCTACCTCTAAGTGAAGTGAAGCAAGTCACCGGTGTGTGGAGGGGGGAGGGGTAGCAAGCTACCCTTCCCCACCCCCCGCTAACTAGCGCGGGGGTAATTAACCCTCGTTAAAAACTATTGGCTCGTCATTTCAGCTGCGCTAAAAGTAATACCCTTTGTAAATAGCTAAGGTTTGTATGGTTAGGAAAAATACAAATTATCTTCGAATTTGTCATCTTTCCATTAGTATTCAAATCAATAGTTAATTTTTGGTGGTAAAGGGTTCATGGTGAACTAGGCCTCCAACCAAGAAGAAGAACTAGAGTCTGAGGTTGAGATAGACTCCGACGAGGAAAGCTGGTTCACCCCAGTGGTCCTCTGAGGAGACCTTGGCTGCCTACCATTGGGTTTGCTAGTTAGCTAGTTTTATTACTAAAGCAAGCTTCTGCTAGGCAGGCTACCATCCCTCCTGGGTTTGGTCTGTTTGCATCTCCTTTGGACACCTTGATTGTATCCCCACTGCAGAAAATATCAGATGAATGGGGTATGCCATGCAAAAGAGAATTCATAATTCAAATTGCCCTTTATGTTTGGATTTATTTGCTGTAATAGCTGAAGATGAAAAAAACAGTTTTCATCAAAAAATATTGTTCATTTTATGAAGAAATTTCTTGTCCACACTTCATTACACAACTATTATTTTTAGAAAGTGCAATGGAACATTGTACTTGGCCAATTAGTGACAGAATTTGGAAGGGTGTGTGAGAGAAGGAAGTTGAGAGGTAATGTGGGTAAGAGTAAGGTTATGAGATGTACGAGAAGGGAAGGTGGTGCAAGGTTGAATGTCATGTTGAATGGAGAGTTACTTGAGGAGGTGGATCAGTTTAAGTACTTGGGGTCTGTTGTTGCAGCAAATGTTGGAGTGGAAGCAGATGTACGTCAGAGAGTGAATGAAGGATGCAAAGTGTTGGGGGCAGTTAAGGGAGTAGTAAAAAATAGAGGGTTGGTCATGAATGTAAAGAGAGTTCTTTATGAGAAAGTGATTGTACCAACTGTGATGCATGGATCGGAGTTGTGGGGAATAAAAGTGACGGAGAGACAGAAATTGAATGTGTTTGAGATGAAGTGTCTAAGGAGTATGGCTGGTGTATCTCGAGTAGATAGGGTTAGGAATGAAGTAGTGAGGGTGAGAATGGGTGTAAGAAATGAGTTAGCAGCTAGAGTGGATATGAATGTGTTGAGGTGGTTTGGCCATGTTGAGAGAATGGAAAATGGCTGTCTGGTAAAAAAGGTGATTAATGTAAGAGTTGATAAGAGAAGTACAAGAGGAAGGTCAAGGTTTGGGTGGATGGATGGAGTGAAGGAAGCTCTGGGTGATAGGAGGATAGATGTGAGAGAGGCAAGAGAGCGTGCTAGAAATAGGAATGAATGGCGAGCGATTGTGACGCAGTTCCGGTAGGCCCTGCTGCTTCCTCCAGTGCCTTGGATAACCGCGGAGGTAGCAGTAGTAGGGGATTAGCGTTATGAAGTTTCATTTGTTTTGGATAATGGGGGAGGGTGGGCTGTGGCACCTAGCAGTACCAGCTGAACTCGGTTGAGTCCCTTGTTAGGCTGGGAGGAACGTAGAGAGGAGAGGTCCCCTTTTTTGTTTCATTTGTTTGATGCTGGCTACCCCCCCAAAATTGGGTGAAGTGCCTTGGTATATGTATGTATGTATGTACAATGGAACATTAAGTAAGGTGTTTTTTGTGCCTATGTTAATTTCTTAGAGATAATAAATGATAAGTATTGAACAAAAACTTGTTTAAAATTATCATGATCTTTAACTTTATTGCCGTATTCAGCTACAGTGTTAACTCTTGTGACCATGTCTGTGAGAGTTAGGAATACAGTATTACTTTTAGTTTTGGTGTAACTAACATGAGAAAAGGAAAAAATCAATGCCAGGGAAAGAAATTGAGTTTGATCCATTTTTGTAATAGAATTTCTTGATTTTTATACTTGTGTATGACTGCATAGTGTACTATTGTTTACATGTATTTATTTTTTGTTAGAGTCTTTCTTTTCTAGTTTCATGTGGGCTAAACATTATTTATTTTCCAGACACGGGAACGTATTATCCTTCCTGTACCACGCAAACTGCTGTATTGTTTGGAGAAATGGCACCCCAGAAAACATTGGGACCTGACGTGGCTCTTCTTCAAATGGGAGGAGTTGCTCATCTCATATATTTGTTCGCTCGAGTAAGTTTATTAGTAAAACCGTTATTTTAAGAATTCTCTGATAAATGCCTTTTGAAAATAGTTGATATTCTTATGGAACATTTAAGATTTAAATGGGCCTTTTTGTAGTGTCACACAGTAATGATTTTCATGATTTGTATCCAAATTGGAAGTTTGCTAAGTTATAAAAGTTATTAGAAATTACTAGTATGAATCAAGTTAGTTGATCATATTAGGGGGAGATAATATCACCTTCTGAACTTTTTTGAAATTCTCTTGCAACAAGAATATTGAATTGCAACATTTTTACTAAAGTTTTAGTATATTTACGTAAGTATTTTTTTACACATGCAAAAATTTTATGATTTATCATAGTTATTCTTCATGGTTATAACATTCCATTTATAAATGATTATGGTAAAATTTACTGCATGAAAAGGCAAAAAATGCATTCAAGGATTTTGAGGTCTGTGAAGGAACAGAACTACTTTTAATCAAAAATAGATTATTTATATGAAAGTTGTACTGCGAATGAAAAATTTTTTCACCTTTAGATGGTTGAAGTTCAAGGCGAAGAACGTGAACAGGCTGAAGCTCTGACGCTACTTCTCAAAGCTGTTCATTCATCACCACAACTCAGTGCTGAGTTTGCTCTACTACGAGGAAGCTCCCTAGTCTTTCGCATCCTTTCGTCTCCCTTAGCCACACCAGGAGTTCAAGCAATGAAGGTAATATTACTCCTTACTTTTTCAGTCAAACCTTTCTTTTTTATTTCTAGCAAGGCCTCTATTTGCATCCTTTATCTTCTTTGTCCTTCATGGAAGTGTACACAAATATGATACAGTGATACCTCGGTACTCGACCATAATCCGTTCGAGATCCGTGTTCGACCTCCGATTTGTTCGAGTACCGAATTTTTTTTCCCCATAAGAAATAATGGTATATATTCTATTCCGTTCCCAAGCACTCGAACAGGCCCAAAATATTAATAAAACGTGTACCTAAACAACAATAATTACCTAAATGTGTATGAAATTGGTCAGAAAATCCTATAAAACAATTTTAAACCATTTACTGTACTAAAATAAAACAATTTTAAACCATTTTCTGTACTGTAGTGAACATACCTTTGAGCAGCGGTTCGATGGCATACAGGGATGGATGTGGAGAGGATGGAAGGGGGAGGTTACTGCTTGGAAGGAGAGTCCTCTTCCATGATGTGGCGGGGTAGTTCTCCTTCAGGAGTTGTTTCTCTCTCCAATGAAAGGGTGGGCAGATCTATTTCAGGGGTTTCTTCTCTTCTTTGTCTCTTCTTTGGAGGAGAAACAGGCTTTGATGTAGCAGCTTTCTTTTCTTTTGTGAAAAACTGGTCTATTGTTAATTGTTTCTTCCTCCTCTGCAGTATTCTTCGAAAATGATACATGACACTATCATTAAACATATGCACTGCCCGGTTTGCTACTGCAATTTCTGGGTGGTATTTTTCAGCAAAAGCCTGCACATCTGCCCACTTGGAACAAATTTCATTGATGAGAGAACTTGGAACATCCTCCCTTACCTCATCCTCTTCTGAAGATTCCTGCTCCACAATCAGATCCTGCTGCTGTTGTTGTTGCAGGTGCAACAATTCCTCCACAGTCAACTCGGTAGAATGGCTTTCTACAAGCTCATCAATATCATCCTTGTCGACCTCAAGCCCCAAACTCCTGCCCATGACAACAATTTCCTCAACGACATCAGTGTCATCAGAAATTACAGGGGTAGCAGTGCTTGGACCCGCCTCTGGTTGGAAACCTTCAAACTCCCTCTCTGTGACACATGATGGCCACAGCTTACGCCAGGCAGAGTTCAATGTCCTATAGGTCACACCTCGCCAAGCTTGGTCAATCATGTTAACAGAGTTGAGGATGCTGAAGTGTTCCTTCCAGAATTCCTTTAGGGTCAACTTCGTGTCACTGGTCACTTCAAAACACTTTCTGAAAAGGGCCTTGGTATAGAGTTTTTTGAAGTTTGAAATGACCTGTTGGTCCATGGGCTGGAGTATGGGAGTAGTATTGGGGGGCAAGAATTTGATTTTGATAAAGCTGTATTCTTCTTTCAAGTCATCCTCGAGACCTGGAGGATGTGCAGGAGCATTGTCCATAACCAGAAGACATTTCATTGGCAAGCTCTTTTCAATGAGGTAAGCCTTAACCTGGGGGGCAAACACTTCGTTTATCCACTCAGTAAAGAATTGTCTTGTGACCCAAGATTTAGTGTTCGAGCGCCACATAACTGGTAGTGCACTTTTACAAATATTATTTCGTTTGAACACCCGGGGGTTGTCCGAGTGGTACACTAACAAGGGTTTGATCTTGCAATCGCCACTTGCATTTGCACACAGCAACAATGTTAGCCTATCTTTCATTGGCTTGTGACCTGGCATCTTCGTCTCGTCCTTGGTAATGTACGTATTGGCTGGCATTTTCTTCCAAAATAACCCAGTCTCATCACAATTAAAGACTTGTTGTGCGATCAAATTTTGTTCATTTATGTACCGATCGAATTCCCCCACGTATTTATCGGCTGCAATTTGATCCGAACTAGCTGCCTCCCCATGCCTAGTAACACGATGAATACCTGTTCTATTACGAAACTTTTCAAACCAACCCCTGCTCGCTTTAAATGTAAATGAATCACTTTCACTGGTACTCGGACTTTTCTTCACTAATTCTTCATAGATATGCAACGCTTTTTCACAAATGAACGCTTCACTAACACTTTCCCCGGCCAACTGTTTTTCTTTAATAAATATTAAAAGCAACTTTTCCATCTCCTCAATCACTTGTGGCCTTTGCTTAGTTACCGCCGTAACTCCCGTTGCAACATTCGCCTTCTTAATCATTTCTTTATGCTTTAAAAACGTAGAAATGGTCGACTTCGCCATTCCGTATTCTACCGCTAAATCGGACACTCGTACACCATTCTCATATTTCGCTATAATTTCCTTCTTCAACTCGATCGTTGTTCGCACTGTTTTCCTCTTCTCCTTCCCCTTAACACTCATTACTTTCTTGGGACTCATTATGAAAGCTAAAAAAGCAATTAAAAGCACTGAAAATCACTAAATCACAACGAATGCTGATCGCGCGTTGTCTGAGTGACGCTCTCGAGAGAACTGATGCTTCCCGAACAAGCGAGAGTGGCCGAGATGGCGCGATCATCACAAAGCCCATGCGGTCGTCACGTGTTCGGCTGGTCGAGTACCGAATTTTTGGTCGAGCACCGCAGCAAAAATTTCTCGAAAATTTTGGTCGAACTCCGAATTGTTCGAGTATAGAGTCGTTCGACTACCGAGGTATCACTGTACTTTGGCTATTTTGTTGAGAACATGGAATGGATTATGAATAGGCAGTAAGTTTACATTTATTACGTTTTTGATTGTGCATTGACAGATGACTGGATTTTAGTGCAGTAGTTCAGTTTTTGCCTATTCCATCTAAGCTTTTCTTACCTAGAAATCTAACTTTTATTTTAACTTCCATTTTCAATTCTCATTTAAGAATAAATGTTTTGGGTGAACCCATAAGAGTCCAGCATTTGAACTGAAAATTTATAATACAGTCATGAATATTTGACCAAGAATACTTCTAATAGCAGGAGAAGTATACAGTAATTTTTAGGCTTTTTTCAGAAACAGACCATTGCATTACATTACTTTATATTATGCCATGAAGTGGGTGACCGTATACAAATCCTTTTACAGCAAAACCTCTTGCAGTGATAGAATAGAGATCTCATCAATGAGGAAAAAATCAACAGCCATTATACTCTTAAATTTTGCTGTTTATCTTGTGCATCTGCATCTATACTCAGTAGAAGGAGAGGAAGGAATGAAGGCCTTATATTACTGTACACAGTAGTATAGTGATTTGTATTTATGAAACTCTAATTTTATATCTGAATATTTTTTTTTTTAAAGGAAACCTAGCCTGATATCTCCTTGGACTGTAATAAGATTAAAGAAAAAGAATTTTTCATATTCAGATTACTGAATCATGTTAAAAAGTCCTGTACAATTATCAATTGCTATTAACGTACTCAAAGGTCATGTTGTACAGCAAAAATGTGACCTCAATGAAGTCTTTTAAGCCCCAAACAGTTTGAAAATTCTAAACCTTATTGTTACATATTAAAATTGTAAAATCCGTCTCTTGTAAAGTCTTTGTAACAATATTACTTTACTGTATATAGTTTGTCAATTATGGGAATAACTCCTATAATATTTAACTGTACTACTTTAAAGTAAGCGCTCTTTTATTATCTTATACAGTGGTACCACGGTTTATGAGTTAAATCTGTTCAGGGTGGAAGCTTGTAAACGTAAGCAATTTTCACTGTAAAAAAATAAAGAAAAAGCACTGGATGCATTACACACATCCATAATTACAGATACACCATCACTTTAAAGGTTTGTAATGTTATTTAAAGAGTAAATTATAACCCCTAACAAATGAAATCACTACCAATTGATAATTCACAATTAGAAATATAAATATTCTCAAATAAACTTGTACTTTGGAGAATCATGGCTGGTGTATGGGAAGCAAGAGAGGAAGAGGAGGAGGAGAGGGACATATTTACTGCTTGGTAGGTGAATCTTCCTCCATTAGAACTTCTGGTAAAATATTGTAAGTTCTCTCTCTTGAATGGCATTCACTATCAGTAACTAAATCACTTATTTTTTTTTCTCCAGGAACCTGTTTAGAGAGAACGTTTTTTGTCTAAAAGTGGTATGAAAATGCAACATTGCATTATCTATAAATATATTCACTGCTCTTCTTGCTGAAGCCTTATCTGGGTGATGTGTTTTCCACATTTTCAGCTTTTCCCATATTTTACTCTATGAAAAAGGTTTTACACACACTTTCCTCCTCCTCAGTTGAAATCTCCCCTGCTATCTCTTGTTGCTGCTCCATATGCAACTTTAAGAGCTCCTTGATTGTCAGCTGCTTGCTATGTTTGTCCAGGTCACTGATGTCATCACTGTCCACCTCCAACCCTCACCGTCTTGCCCAAGGACACAGTTTCATCATCAACTGCCTCCTCTTGCATGGGTTTGAACCCCTCAATAACTCGTTCTGTAACGCGTTCAGGCCACAATTTTCTCCTTGCAGAGTTAAGGGTTCTGTTGGTGACCTCTTCCTAGGCTTTTTCAATGATTTTGAAGTAGCCAACAATGTGGAAATGTTCTTTCCAAACCCCCCAAAGGATTATCCTGGTTCTTTTGGTGACCTTGAAATATTGCTGGAACATTGTCTTCTTGCTGATCCACGAGTAAGAGAATTTGAGTGGTGTTTGGTGGCAGAAACGTAATCTTAATGAATTTGAATTTCTCCACAAGGTCGTCTTCACTGGCTGGAGGTACATGCTTGCAGTGATCTTTGTTTTTGTGCTTCTCATTTTAATTTACATTCATTAATTTGATCATCCAAGTGGGAAAATGAAAATATGTTAATTGGTACTTCTCTTTTTGATGTTACCGCAGGTTTTGGACATGTATATTAGTTGTATAGAATTTGGTATGATTATTCTTAATTTTATGCTTTCGGAGATATGTTTTGGACGTCACAGACAATTGACGATAATGGATAGCTTTTATACCAGTTAGTCTGTTATTGAAAGGTTCTATGTCAGCAGGTCATGGTCCCTCTTGGGATTAAATATTCATGTCATCTAGGTAGAGTGGAATATGTTTGTCCACTGCCCTGGTCCCTAACTTGGGACACTGGGGTGGCCTCAAGTCGAGTGGTGGCCCTGAGTCGAGTGTGCTTGGCTTAATGCCTAAATCCTATATTCAATTCAACCTGAGTCGAGTGGTATCCCGTTTTACTAGCTCTCGGGTAGGTCCTGAGAGAGAGTGAGAAAGAGAGACTCACTCAATGGTGTAGTTCAACATAATGTCTTTCACTGGTTAGAGCACTTTTCAGCAGTTCACGGACTTCCTCATGCCTTTGCCGAAGATGCTTCTTGGTAGAGTTTGAATCCCTGCTCCTAGGAGGAATGGTCTATTCTCAAACGGAGCTTCGAGCATTCTTGCCTACCCTTGGACTAGAGTTCTTGGGTGGGATGTATGTATCTCCAGGGCATGGGTGCACACACCTCCTGCTAACCTAAGGAGCATCATAAAGTCTTTCCCTAAAGATCATTTCTTTTCTCTGCCTTGGCCAGAGAATTAAATAAGAGGCTCCTTGGCATTTTGTATCCCACCTCTTTAGGTGATTGGTCCATGCTTGAAGGGAATTTCAAGCTTTTTTGCCTATCCAGGGTCTTTGGTCCCAGTGTGAAATCGTATTCGTCCTTAAGCCCTGGGACACACCTCTACTGCCAACTTGGGTATAAAACAGTCTGGCTCATGTAGCTGTGAAAAAAAAGAACTTGAAAAACAAAGGATTAATTTCCATTAACTGTAAGATTGGTTGATACTTCCTGCCAAAGAAATAAAATGGGAAATTTTGGGGGTCAGTGTAAATGTTGGCATTTAACCAGCTTCGAGAACACTATGAACATCAGGGGAGGATAGAAATAATTCATTCTATCAAAATTCTGTATTTTGGATAGCCTAACTGGCTACTAGTTCTCAAGTTGACGAATGTTCTACCTATTCAGTTCTTAAAGACTTTTATGCAATCCAAATAACTTGCTTTATATTCTTAAGGCTTATTGTATAAGCTACTTGATTAATATTTCCTAATTCCTTGCTGTCTTCAAATACTGTACTGGATCTCAGCTGTTATGATGAAGCAAGTTAATTATACCAAAAGCACCCGCTAGGAGTCAGTTAAATCTTTATAACTATAATGTAGTTCTCACAAAGGGACATAAGGATCCAAATGGTGCATGCGTAGTCAGACGCCCATTTTATTCTTTTGTCTGGTTATCCTAGGGACTTTTATGCTTTGAATGTGGCAATGCCATATACAGTACATGTATGTGATGGATAGGTTTATGTGAAAAAAGGCATGATTTGGAATTTAGAAAAAAAATTCTGCTTAAATGCAGGATTGTACAAGAGAGTGCCTGTGTGTAAATAATAAAACATAAGTTTTTTTTATAAGTAGCATATAGCATTTTATCGGTTAACTTTAATGTTATGGTCTGTTAAAGGCATTGCTGGATGGCTGTATTTATCCAAGCGTGGTCCAGTACTTGGCTTGTCGTGATGTCTACACTATTGCATCGCATGTACCGGCTATGTTGGTAAATCGTGATTTGATGGAATCTCTAATAATCAATTGGAAATGTTTTGTTGGCCATGTCTCAGAGAAGCACGTAACAAAGTAAGCATTGTTTGTACATATTTATTATCTTAATTTTTTTTTATAATTTAATTATCTTAAGGTGGAATATTTATTAGTTTCTTTAAGTATAAAGAAAGTTAATATACAGTAATTGCATTTTATATAGTCACACTACAATAAGACTAATGACTATAAAGCTAAGGGTCAAAGTTTATTGTCAAACTTCTTAATAAACCCTACGGTTTTGCATCATCGCAGTATTGTATTTCAATTATTTACACCTTTATCCAATATATGCTTTTCTACATTTTGTATCCTGGGGAATAATTTTTGTTAACAATATTACATGATACCAAAGGAATGTCTTAAAATTTAATTTAGCATGGCAAAACTGATTAGTTTGTGTCTTGACATATAAGAAGTAAGAAATGCATGTTAATCATAAATTTATTTTTTAATTTTTCCCAATTTTGTTAGAAATTCTTAAAAGGTAAAATTATATTTTCTTTTGCTGTGCCAGTGTCAAAATAAAAATCTCGAATAACAGCAAATCAGATTATAAAATTCATTGTTTTGGTGCAGTTGATAACTTAACAGCAAAATGTTGTGCTATAATTTTCATATCAAGTTACTGAATTGAAAGTCTGTAATTCAACTCTACTTAAATAAGAAATCAGACTCTTACCAGAGTACTGTAGTTTTATTCACTGTACAGAAAATAATTTCTTTCTTAGTTATGAAGTCTTACATTGATACTGTTACTCTCATTTCAGGTACTGTGTTAACGATCAAGGTGAAAGATTAAGTGAATTAGGAATGCTCCTGGCAACTTTGATGCACTTGTTAGCAGAAAATCAAGTGTATCGAGACTTCAACCTTGTTCAGCTCCGTGATATTGATGCTTTAGACAAAATACTCTTCATGGGAAAGGTAGGGGCATGAAATTTAACCTTTATCATATAAAGTCAATGCAAATTAGTAAGGTCTATCACTCAGTAGGATAATGCAAGACTTGTTCATATTATAAATGGATTTACTGGTTTTTCAACACTGTGGATAAGTATTGAATAGCTCTATCTAAACTTTTGGCATTTCCATAATAAGACCTATTAATCTTTAAGGGAATATGGAGATGATAAATCCATCTATCACTAAAGGGATTTGGTGGTGTACTTTTTCATTAATTTTAGAGTTCTTGAATGTCGAGATTTTTGGTGACATTATGCTATATAAAGTAGCATCAGGTAAGGTTGTAAATTTTCTTGAAAAATGTTCCTTAAAGTAAAAAATATATCAATGTTATCTTGAAACCAATCCTATTGCATTTTCATCATGGAATTGATTACCAGTCAACTCTGTAAGAAAATGTTACAAAAATGCATAAATGGTTGTTGGTTATTTACTCTATATTTATTTATATGAAATTAATAAAACATTTTTTACAGTATTCATTATTGGTATATCTTCATTATAAATAGCTTATTCAAGGAATAATTCTATATCAATGAAACCAACTTTTTTTTTCTATGTGAGCCATCAAAGTTTGCTTGTAAACACTTGGCTGATTTAAGGCAACCACTCTTTGAGATATGCTCACATATAAATAACAAGTAGTATTCCTAATAGTGCATATGTAAAGCTGATGGTGTTACAAATTTTGTTTTTCTTCTTGGGGTCTTAGAAATTCAAAATAAACAAAATAAAGCTGTTTCCACATGTTTCTCCTACATATGATGCCAAAAAGGAAAACACAACAAACGAACGAACGAACGCAGTTGCCCATCAAATTGATAACTAATGACATTAATAGCTTTTAGTAAACTGTATGTAAACTATGGAAGTCTGTAACATACAACATTGACGTTTGTACAATTTTTATTATAAGATGCTTTGAATAAGTTTTATAAACTGCATATTCAGGCCAAGCTAAGAACATGTAAACATTGTTAGCCGATTCAGGATGCTATCGAGGATATGTGCACATATAAATAAAAAGTATTCTCAATATATTTTCCAAGCTTATTCAAATTATCTTATAATTAATAACAGTTTACTTAAAACTATAAGTATCGTTAGTAATCACATGGATGTGTAAATGCATTCGTTCATTGTGATTGGCAATGAAATGTAAACAAACAAAATGGTTTCCCTTTTGGGCATCATAATTAAGGGAAATTATAATATAGAATGGGTTTTATTTAGTTTGTTCCTACACTAAATACAAACCCTCATTCTTTACTATAGGAGATATTTTAGCGCAAGCTGGAAATACGGCAGAAAAACCTTAACAAGGTCTTTAACGACCGGGCCGGTAGTTATCCACCTGTTAGGGGTGGGGGACTGCCGGCTGGTGGCTACTGAATACCTTCAATCAAATTCTAGCCATCGCAGTGGTAACACCGCTGCTCCTGCTTTTGTTTGACTGGCAGACTAGTCTTTCTTTAGTGTGTTTTTTTATTAACTTTTTCTTTTCTTTCTTTATTAGATGTGATGTCCTCTAATATGAGGAAGTGTCCTGGGATTCCCCCAAAATCTTGTGGCACATTTATGTCACCACCGGAGGTGGATCCTCATTCCCTATGCCTTTCGTGTAGAGATCATAGGTGTTCTGAAGGCTCCCCCTGCCAAGTATGTAGAGAATGGTCGCCAACGCAGTGTGATAAGTTCATGAAGAGGAAGAAAAAGAAATCCAAGAAAGATTCGTTACCTCCAGGTTCGCTGTCAAAAG
Source organism: Palaemon carinicauda (assembly GCF_036898095.1). Taxonomy (NCBI): domain Eukaryota; kingdom Metazoa; phylum Arthropoda; class Malacostraca; order Decapoda; family Palaemonidae; genus Palaemon; species Palaemon carinicauda. The sequence goes on from NC_090740.1 coordinate 28,199,790, forward strand.
GTAAGGAGTCTCGGGCCTCTTCTTCGGCCTCTCGATATCTTCCTTCAGACTCCTCCTTGCCTTCTTCCTCCGGGGCGGAAGTCAAGGAAGAGCGGCACCATTGACTTGCCTCCCGTTCCCCCGGGTCAGGCGGATCAAGTTGCCCCTCCCAGTGGGACAGTGTCTTCCATCATCGAAAATAATTCTATTACTGCTTCTATTCCAGATAACGTACAAGCGGTATGGCCTGCCCTTGGACTTCTGGTTCTCCTTCGGTGGAAGTGTGGAACCAGCATCAGGAGTTTGGTCTCCGGTAGAGAAGTCTCTCCACATAAATCATCTGGAATTATTAGCAGCCTAGAAAGGCCTAAAATTCTTTGTAGAAGATCTGCAAGGACGAGAGGTGGTTCTGATGAGCGACAACTCCACAGCCGTCTCATACATCAACAAGCAAGGGGGTACTCTGGCAAGAGACCTCTGTCTGCTAGCAGTCCAGATTTGCCAGTGGGCAGAAAGTCACAGCATTGCTCTCACAGCCAGGTTTATTCCGGGCCGGAGAAACATCGTGGCAGATCAACTGAGCAAGCATCACCAAGTGCTGAGTGGCGAATGGTCTTTGGATCCTCAAGTAGCGAAGACAGTAATAGCTTTGTGGGGCTTTCCCACAATAGACCTGTTCGCCACCTCTCTGAATGCGAAACTTCCCCGCTACGGATCCCCAGTTCCAGACCATCAGGCAGCGATCCAGGACGCCCTTCAACACTCCTGGGACAACCTGGACGCATATGCCTTTCCACCCTTTTGCCTGCTCAGAAGGGTGATCAACAAACTCAGGATCTCCCGGAACTGCAAACTGACGCTAATAGCTCCGGCGTGGCCAAGCAGAGAGTGGTATGCAGACCTCCTTTCCCTGCTCGTTCAAGTGCCGAGGCTTCTACCTCCAGAACCCCGTCTGTCGACGCTGCCACACAGTAGTATCCCCCACGTGAGAATCCACTTCCTGAAGCTTCACGCCTGGAGGCTGTCCAGTCTCTCCTCAGAAGCAGAGGCTTTTCAGGGAAGGTGGCTGAACACATGTCCAGGCACCTGTGCCAATCTTCCACAAACCTCTACCAAGCAAAATGGAGTGTGTTTGAAGCTTGGTGTAGAGGGTGAGACGTGTCTCCACTCAATCCCTCTCTTCCATTAGTGACAGACTTCTTGGTGTACATCAGAGAGGAGAAACTCCTATCAGTCTCGGTAATTAAGGGCTATCGTTCAGCCTTAGGCCTCATCTGTAGACTGAGAGGAGTTGACTTTTCCACCTCAGAAGATATCACCTTGTTGATTCGAGGTTTTTAGAGATCTTGCCCCCCAGTGGAGATTAGAACACCACCTTGGGACGTGTCCCTGGTCTTACGTTCCTTGGAGGGACCTCCCTATGAGCCCTTGAATAGGGCCTCTGACTACTTTCTAACTCTTAAGACCGTCTTCCTTGTAGCTCTGGCCTCGGCAAAAAGTGTTGGTGAACTTCATGGTCTATCCTACGAAGTCAGCCATTCTAGAGGATGGGAGGAAGTCTCGCTCAACTTCGTGCCAGGCTTTGTGGCCAAAACTCAGAATCCTTCATCAGCCGATGAGAAGTTTAGAGAATTTAAATTTTCCAGCCTCAATAAGGTAACACAGGATACTGACCAATTGCTACTGTGCCCAGTCAGGGTGCTAAGGAAATACCTGAAGCCCACCAGACCTTTCAGACCACACCTCCGTCATCTCTTCCTCAGTACCAATAAGGTAAAGAAGAGAATCTCCCGCAATACCATCTCTTTCTGGCTCAAGAAAGTTATTGCGAGAGCCATTCACGGAGACCTAGAGGCAGCTCAACCCAAAGCCCATCAAGTTAGGAGAGTGGCAGCTTCTCTGGTGTTTAAGAAGAATTTTTCAGTCTCCCAAGTCTTAAGAGCTGGAGTCTGGAAGCGCCAATCTACATTCACCTCTCAGTATTTAACCGATGTGACACAGGTCTCTAAACACCTTTTCTATAGCGCCTATTGTGGCAGGGCAACAGGTGCTGTAACTACCTTTGAACCCTTTCAGGGGACTGTAGCCATTGGTTGAGGATTCTGCGTTACACTAGGTTTTAGAAGAACATCCATCTATCTTCTGCTCTTTTCTTCTTCCTCCCATCTGGGTATCCTAGTCTGTAACCAGTTTCAGCTGGACTCACCAATGGAAATAAGGTATGAAACTCATCTGACTCCTCTCACAGGGTATAAGTTATACTCGTAGTCACGAGGATTCCCTTTTTCAAGGTCAGGGGTTTCCTATGTATGAAAGGGTCCAAGTCATTGTTCCCGACCCTCTTCATACTGAAACATTTGCTTCCACGTAATTACAAACCTTCAGTCGTGCTAAGATTTTGAAGATCTATAGAGAAAAGTTAATGGGAGATTTGTTCATCAATAGAGTCTAGTCTGAGGACTATTTTCCCTAGGATTAGGGAACCCTTCGTCCACCCTGACCTCAAGACTAAGTCTCCTATAATAAAGAATGAGGGTTTGTATTTAGTGTAGGAACAAATGACAAACTTGTAACAAAGTTTGTATTTTTCCTAACATACAAACCTGAATTCTTTACTCAAATCTTTCCTCCGTCACCGCCCCCTAAGATAGTCCTAGCTAGAATCCGATTGAAGATATTCAGTAGCCACCGGCCGGTAGTCCCCCACCCCTAACAGGTGGATAACTACCGGCCCGGTCATTAACGACCTTGTTAAGGTTTTTCTGCTGTATTTCCAGCTCGCGCTAGAATATCTCCTATAGTAAAGAATTCGGGTTTGTATGTTAGGAAAAATACAAACTTTATTATAAGTTTGTCATTTTTTTTGCATTCCTTTGCATGCATTAAGTAGAAAAAATTGTAATAAAATATTTACATAACCAAAACCTAACTTGAGATACTACCGCTAGAGAGTTATGGGGTCTTTTGACTGGCCAGACAGTACTACATTGGATCCTCCTCTCTGGTTACGGTTCATTTTCCCTTTGCCTACATACACACTGAATAGTCTGGCATATTCTTTACATATTCTCCTCTATCCTCATACACCTGACAACACAGATTACCAAACAATTCTTCATCACCCAAGGGGTTACTGCACTGTAATTGTTCAGTGCCACTTTCCTCTTGGTAAGGGTAGAAGAGACTCTTTAGCTATGGTAAGCAGCTCTTCTAGGAGAAGGACACTCCAAAATCAAACCACTGTTCTCTAGTCTTGGGTAGTGCCATAGCCTCTGTACCATGGCCTTTCACTGTCTTGGGTTAGAGTTCTCTTGCTTGAGTGTACACTCGAGCACACTCTCCTATCTTATTTCTCTTCCTCTTGTTTTGTTAAAGTTTTTATAGTTTATATAGGAGATATTTATTGTTGTTACTCTTCTTAGAATATTTTATTTTCCTTTTTTCCTTTCCGCACTGAGCTATTTTCCCTGTTGGAGCCCCTGGGCTTATAGCATACTGCTTTTCCAACTAGGGTTGTAGCTTAGTAAGTAATAATAATAATAATAATAATAATAAAGAGATGGTTTCATGATTTAGCTGTCTTTTTATTCAACAGATAGGAGATAGATTAGAATTTCTTAATATTTTACATTATCCAATCTAAAGGCCATTCTATGCATGGATATATATAACATATTTATTTACTTATTCATTTACAAATAAAGTAGTCTTTTTTATTATATATATATAACGGATTTTGAGCGAAGCGAAAAATCTATTTTTGGGTGAGATAGCCATGGCGTCCTGATGGAAGGTTCCTTTTTGGTAGCTTCTTTGGGTATAAAACTACTAAGATATTCCCAGAGAATTTAACCACAGGTTATCACAGAATTCTAACTTCTGGAGCGAGTATCCCAAAGGTTTCCCTTTAAGACATCGTATATCAACAGGGGACGCATGTCTGAACGCGCCACATAGCTATCTTCACCCCGAACAGAGTTAATGCTTCGGTGTGTAAGGGTTGAGAATAGCTGGGAGCCGCTCCACAGCCAATCTCACTCGTGGCTACTACTGATACTCGAGACGTAAACAAACGGGCGCCATTGCTCAAATGACGTCACGCCCGTCTTCATCCTGAAGCCAGTTGCTTGCCCAACACCATGATACAGTAGAACAGGGTGGGATCTAAAACTGGACGAAGTAGCAGGGAGGGTCCATCAGGACGCCATGGCTATCTCACCCAAAAATAGATTTTTCGCTTCGCTCAAAATCCGTTTTTTGGGCTCAAGCCATGGCGTCCTGATGGAAGAATACCAGAGAATCAATGTATCGTGGTAGATTTTCCCCTAATAGTAAGTGCCAAGGCATTGACAAAACAGCATAGTAATCTTTGATAAAGGACCATAGGGAAGAAGCATCCTGCCCCCCTTGGCAGTGAAGTTCCCATGGGCCATGCCGACGTCAAAGTGGTATTGAAGGGCTATTCATCCTGATAGAAGAACTTGAAGAACTTGGAGATGAAGCCGAATGTTTGGTATTTGTATAGGAACATTCTGAAAATTAGACCAGTGGTGGTTGGGCACTGTGTATTGAGAGTGATGGTTCATCTCCCGGGTAATAAAAGTAAGTATTCGTGTTGGAACCTTACATAATCAGAGTGAATATAAATTAAGAGTTAGCATCTTAATTTCTTCATAACCATAAGGAAAAGGGGGAATAATAAAACTATGACAGGCATGTATTTCATAGTAAGTAGGAGCTGATTGAGACGCACAGGTAATAAAATAGAAATTTTATTTCACAAATGCAGAAATTAAATAATTTACAGCAATAAGTAAAGTTCATTTACAGTAATTATAATGTACATAGTAATAAAGACTTGCTCTTGAATCTGAAAAGGAATTTCAAGTTTATTAGTAGGCACTCGTTCTCGAGGAACGCAAGTCTTTGATTAAAAAACACGGCATGCTCAGGGCATGCGGCACTTGTGTGACAACTATGACATTTCACCTGGGATAAGAACAGTTATAAAAGCACTAAGTGTTTTCGACATCACTATGAATCGCTCGAGGGTCAACATAGGCACCCGAAGAGTTAGAGTCCCAAGTAACTCACTGTTCTACGCAGAGTTAGGTGCAGGTTTCATAACACTACCTGCGGCTACCACAAAATGTTTGAGTTCGTGCACTTGTTTCGCATAATGTTTAAAGAAAACTCGCGAGGACTTCCAACCCGTGAAGTTTTTAAGGCTTTCAAAGTCCATACTCTGAAAGAAATTCAGAGATGATGCCACTTTTCTAGGATCATGACCAGCGGGTGTACTGTTAGGATCCGCTCTGCGAATGAAGTAGGTGATTTTCGCTCTTAATTGTTTCAGTGACAGGTCGCTGCCCGATGTTTCTCCTTTGAAGAGTTGGCCTCCACCAAAGTTTGAAGTTCTGCGAAGATAGACCTTGAGGCTCTCTACTGGACATAGAGAGGCATCCTCCTTCAGGGGGCATATTCTCCAAGGGCCCCATCTTTTGGTGGGTAATTCATTTTTGGCGAGAAACGTCGGATCAGGGGAGAGGGTAACTTCACCTGTATCGGTAAACAGGATGTGTCCATCCTCTCTTGATAAAGCCACTATTTCGCTGACTCGAGCTCCTGAAGCGAGAGCAAAGAGAAATATAACTTTCTGAGTCAGATCCTTGAGAGGGCATGAATCATTGTCCAAGTTGGAGGCGAAATGGAGCACCTTGTCTAGTGACCAGGAGATCGGTTTCGGTGGGGGTGCTGGGCGTAGGCGAGCACATGCTTTCGGCAGTTTGTTGAAGATGTCGCTGAACAGATCAATTTGGAAAGCATATAGAATTGGTCTGGTCAAGGCCGATTTGCAGGTTGATATCGTATTGGCTGCTAATCCCTGTCCATGAAGGTGAATAAAGAAGGACATGCAGAAATCATTCGTGATTTCTTTAGGATTTTTTGTCTTGACGAAGGAGACCCATTTCCTCCAGGATGATTCATATTGCCGTCTTGTGGATTCGGTCTTGTATTCCTCTAGGAAGTCCAGACTTTTCTTCGAGATCCCAAACCTCTTCTTTGCGGCTAGGGAGAGAAAATCATGAGATGAAGGTCCTTGATTTTCGATGATGAAGCGAAGACAGTCGACTTCTGTACTTGTTGAGAGAGAACTGGGCCCGGGAGAGGGATCAGCTTGGGCTGCAGCTCCAGGACCAGGGGGTACCAGTTGCTCCGAGGCCACTTGGGAGCCACTAGGGCCGCTGTCCCTTTGAAGGTTCTCAGTTTGGAGAGGACTTTCAACAGAAGGTTGGTGGGGGGGAACAGGTAGATCTTGGACCATCTGTTCCAATCCAGTGACATGGCATCCACTGCTTCTGCTTTGGGGTCCTCGTACGGGGCCACATACCGAGGAAGTTGATTGTTGTCGCTCGTTGCAAAGAGATCTATCTGAAGTTCTGGGACTTGGTGAGAGATGAAGGAGAACGATCTTGCGTCTAGAGACCATTCCGACTCTATCGGGTTTGTCCGAGATAGAGCATCCGCTGTCACGTTGCGGAATCCTTGTAGGTGAACTGCAGACAAGTGCCACTTCTTCTTCTCTGCCAGACGGAAGATTGGGAGAAGCACCTGGTTTATCTGGGGCGATCTTGAGCCTTGGCGATTGAGACAACGAACTACCACCGAGTTGTCTAGGGTTAGACGGATGTGGATTGAGGGCGGCGGGGATAACTTCTTTAGGGTTAGAAGGACCGCCATGGCCTCCAAGATGTTTATGTGGAACGTCTTGAACAGGGGAGACCAGGTGCCTTGAGCCTGTTTTTGGTGGGAGTGACCTCCCCAACCCTCCAGCGAAGCGTCCGTGTGGATGTTGAGTGATGGAGGAGGGTGTTGGAGAGGAATGGACCTTTTCAGGGCCTTTGCTTCTGACCACGGCTTTAGAAGAAGTCGCAGTCTGTTTGGAAGCCGTCTCTTGAGGTCTCTTCGAGCGATGGATGCCGAACGTCTCCAGACTCCCGCGGCATCCTTTAGCTGTGCGCGAAGCACTGGGTTTGTCACCGAGGCGAACTGTAGAGAGCCTAGAACTCGTTCCTGCTGGCGTCTTGAAATGCGTTTGGATTTCAGCAGTCGCTTGACAGACCCTGCTATTTCCTTCCTTTTCTTCTGGGGGATGGAAAGGCGGTGTGACTGAAGGTTCCAGTGGATTCCCAACCACTGGAACTTCTGAGCTGGAGAGAGGCGAGATTTTTTCTCGTTGATCTTGAATCCCAGGTGTTCTAGGTACTGGGTGACTTTGTTGCAAGATTTTACACAATCTTCGGGCGATGGAGCCCAGACTAGCCAGTCGTCGAGGTAGGCCATCACCTGGACGTTTCGTAGGCGGAGCTGTTGTACTATGGCATCCGCCAGTTTTGTGAAGATCCGAGGGGCCACGTTGAGGCCGAAGGGCATGGCCCGGAAGGCGTAGCTCTTCCTTTGGAGTCGAAATCCTAGGTAGGAGGAAGCGTGATGGTTCATTGGAACGTGCCAGTAGGCATCCGCCAGGTCTATGGAGACCGTGTAGGAACCTCGAGGTAGAAGGGTCCTTATCTGTTGAAGAGTCAGCATCTTGAACTTGTCGTTCGCTATGAACTTGTTGAGGGGGGATAAGTCCAGAATGACTCTGAGTTTGTCTGAGTCTTTCTTGGGGACACAAAACAGTCTCCCTTGGAACCTGGTGGACTTTACCTTCCTTATCACCTTCTTGTTCAAGAGATCTAGGACATATTCTTCCAGAAGAGGGGTTGATTGTTGGAAGAATTGCTGGAAGATTGGGGGTGGTTGAGTCCAACTCCAGCCTAGATCCTTCTTGACGATGCTGTGTGCCCAGGGATCGAAGGTCCAACGATCCTGGAATTGGCGGAGTCTTCCTCCCACCGGAAGCACTTCATTGCTTCTGGTGTCCCGAGGGCTTGCTGCCTCGGCCGCTAGCTCCCTTTCCTCCTCTGCCTCTGGAGGGACGGCGAGAAGCGTCTTTGCTTGCACCCTTGTATGAGCCTCTACCTTTGGGATGAAAGGTAGTTGACTGTTGCTCGAAAGCAGGGGTGAAGACCGGTGACTGTGACAACACCGGTTGGGGGACCAATTGAAAGGTCTGTTGTGGTTGGGCAACCACTTGGGAGGTAGCGGGTCCCGGAAACTGACGTCTTTGTTGACGTTGCCGGGGTTTCTGTTTTTGGGATTTCCTCTTAGGTTGAGGTCCGTCGTCCTGAGAGGGTTTCCTTTTCCTGGACATGCCCCACTTGTGGAGAAGGTTCCTATTCTCCGTGGCGGCTCTGTCGGTGATTTCCTTCACAAGGTCAGAAGGAAAGAGGTGTTTGCCCCAGATGTTGGAGGAAATCAGCCTCCGGGGTTCGTGTTTCACAGTGGCACCTGCGAACACGAATTCACGACAGGCTCTCCGAGCCTTCATGAAGTGGTACAAGTCCTTCATCACGGTCATCAGGTGGGATTTGGAGAGTACCATGTAGTGGTCTGGTACTCTGGTGTCACAGGCCATAATTTCAAGTTGGACTTGATGAGATAAGGATGCTGCGAGCCTCTCCTTCGTATCTTGTTCCCGACGAAGGAGGTGATCGTTGAGCTTAGGGAGGTCTTCATTAAACTGACGTCCGGCGACGTCAGGATCTAGCTTTCCCACGACGAAAGTATGCTGGACATCCTTCCAGTTTCGAGCGTCAGGGGGAGTTACTATGGAGAAGGGTCTGCACTCCTCCAGTGCAGGGCAGGCTTTCCCTTCTTCCGCAGCTTTAAGGCACGCAGCTAAGGCCTTTTCCAGGAATGGAAGAATCGCACTTTCAGGTGCGACATAAGTAGGGTGCTTCTTGCTCAGGGCCGGAAGCTTAGAGCAGGTAAAGCCCCTACTCTGGAATGTGGTGGCTAGCATAGCCTGGGCCTTTGCGAGATCGAACACTATCTCTTCCTTCGGTTCGGTCTCTTCCTTCGAGGCAGGTTCAGAACGCAGACGGACGTAACAGTCCGGGTAGGCCTCAAAGTTTGGGAAGAACTCCACGTCTTCCAAGGGGACCGTGCCGATCTTATCGCTGACAAAGATCCTGCCGGTCGCGATAACCATATGCTCAGCATACCTCCACGGGTTGGCATGTGAGCAAGCGGGGAGATCCTTAACCGAAATCCTCTTCGGTTCTCTGGATCCCATCATGGACCTGATGAACTCCTGATTCTCCTTCAACCTGTCGTCCATGACAGCTCTAATCAGTCGGATCATTTCTTGAGTGGAAGAAGAGGGATCCGGGGTCGAGGAGGTAGACGGAATAGACACTTCCGTCGGTGTAGGAGTAGGAGGGGGGATGGACGGAGGAGCGACCTCTTGCTCCGACTCGGCGTATTCCACCTTGTCTTCGTCATCTTCGGCTCCTTGAGCCATAAGCGTCTTCTCGGTGTCTTCCGAGACATCCGACATCTGTTCGTCATCTCCGGAATCCAGGCGACACTCATGCATGGACTGAGCCATGACAACATCAGGTTCCACTGTAAGTTGGACAATGGGAATCACGTCTTTGGGTACCACTGAATCAGGGGAGGCCTTAGGGAACAGGAGTGACCTCAATTCTTCTGTGGCCAGGTAAGGGCCGGTGGCATTTTTCTGGAAGCCACGCACCCACTTGCGTAGCTTTTCACGAGAAATGTCTCTGACCTCCGCTGAGGGAGGGTTATGGAAGGCGTCAGCCATGTGAGCCTGGCAGACCGTACAGTTCAATGGATTCCAAAACTTCAGATCCCCTTTCTTGTCGGCACAAGGGGCGTGAGTCCTGCAAGCCGTATGCCCGTAAAACTGCGGGCGTTTCACAGCGCAGAAGGCGAAGTCACACTTCATCTGCTCCTCCTGTGGAAGAAAGAGAAAATGAGTATGGGGGAGTCATAAGAATGGCTCTTAAACTAAGTTAATATTAATTATTAATTTTAACTTAAAGAAGGGTGTGATGCATAGAGATTGAAATAGTAAAGAGAACATACTCCATGCATCTCGCCCGGCTGGTTACCGTAAGCTTTGTCCTTGGATAATCCGAGAGACCGAAGGCACCGGATAGTATTCCTTAGAGTTCCATAGGGCAATGGAATTCCGTGAAAAAACCAAGGGTAAGATTGGGACCGAGATCATTCGGTCCCAAACTAGGGGCTAGAGGGCCTCCTTTTAAGGTAACTGCTTCCGGCAACCAGCCGTGCAAAGATGCACGCAGCATGCTGGAATTAGAAGAGTGCAAAGAGACAGCATGATCCCTAACAGAACAGTACCAAGGTATTGATCTTAATAGTGGAAACAGTCCATCTGTTTGCGGTATAGGGCTATCAGTATCATATGATAGCTAGAAGAAGGGGGTGCAAGTATTCTTGACGCCTCCGGGGGTTTCCGGCATGCCGGAGGTCGCTCCGACAGAGTTTCTGGCATTAAGGCAGACAATATGTAAGTCAAGAGTATACCAGGGTGGCGGCCGCCGGTACAACGGCGGCACGCCGGCAGGGGAGCGGCGGCTCCGGCAGTCGGAGGATGCCGGTTTGGTGACTGGGACAATGTATAGCGGAACCGGGTTGCCGGCAATAGATGCCGGCACTTCAGCGGCCGACCGGCGAGCGGACGACAAGCTAGGAGGGAGGAGAGCCGCCGGTAGGAGCCGGCGGCAGTCGGCAGTCCCCCGGCACACTGGGGGCTGGCGGCAAGGTAGGGAGAGTCACCAAGGTAGGAGGCGGGTATCGCCGACAGTGGAGGCGGCAAGAGACCAGCACCCGGATAGTGAGAGAGACAGGGGGGGGGAGGGATGCAGGAAGTTCAGTCATGGACTCCGGACATCCCCCCCCTGAGAGGGTGTACCCATGATAGAGACAGGCTCTATCATCCAGGAGCAGGGGTCACTGAGGACCGGGAGCTAGGTAGCCCAAGGGAGGGCTAGGGGACACCCAAAGAGGGGGAGCCCCCCATATGCAGAACACATCTAGAGACTAACCCCATAGGACACTATGAAGGGTATATGTACCAGAGCGGACTGCACAGGGAAGCTCGGGTAGCCCTACTACTCCACCCTAAGGAGGAGTTGTAGGACAGGGGACAGGTGGGTATAGACTAACCTAAGCATAGGCTAGGCTATACAAGAGATAGGTGGGGAGGGGAGTAGAGAGAAGTCTTCCAAGGAAGGGTTTCTGTACCAGAGCGGCCACTAGGGAAAGGGAGGACACTCCCTAACCTAAGATAAGGCAGATCGGCTGAAACGGTGCATGGGTACAGTTTCAGCAGGGAACAGAGAAACCTTCCTAACCTAACCTAGATCAGGGCTAATAGTCCTGAACTAGGAAAGGTAGAAGACATATCGCTATCGCAGGATAGTCATAGACTAATCATAGCCATAGAGGTAGGGCTAGCCTAACCTCACTCTCGGACGCAACCCTAAGGGGGGTTCATTCCCATAGGGAGGACTGAGAGGCGATAAAAACTCCATTAGACACTTGATCCCTTTACTCAGAAAGGGAATCAAGGCTAATTAGAGGGAATGCCAAGGCAGGGGATGAAGGAAGCATATAGGGGTCCTACAAGTAGGTTAGGTTAGAAAGAGACACTAACTAACCTATCCCCTATATGGTCCCTGAAGGCGAAAGAACATTGCATCACGGTCGAAAGTATTGTAAAATAATGCCCCTATCTTCATAACTTAGCCTAGGATCACTAATAAAATCATGCATGAACACTTATGTACAGGCGCTCTGGCCTGGGGGCTATAGAAGCCGACTGGTATGAGGTCAATCGATGACCGATAAAAAGCGTCGAAACACGATATAAAAGTTCCTAGCTATGAAGACTAAATAAACTAATGTATTCGATTAGTAAATAAGGCCGGAAGCGTTGTTGTGGCTAACTAAATAAGGCATGCATAACAACAACGACGCCATAAAATGGCGGGTCCGGTAGAGGCACAGCTCTGCCACAAAACAGCAATTATCTCGGAAAGTAATATTTACTTTACGGCCAGAGCTTAACTAAACAATACTGGAACCTTGTACTCAACTTTCCAGAAGATGGTGAGGCTGAAGGTAGCGACATAACGTAGATGCAAATCGATAAAAGAAGCACAGGGAAAATCCGTCTAAGTAGGGCAGCTACTAAACAAAGGATGAAGACGGGCGTGACGTCATTTGAGCAATGGCGCCCGTTTGTTTACGTCTCGAGTATCAGTAGTAGCCACGAGTGAGATTGGCTGTGGAGCGGCTCCCAGCTATTCTCAACCCTTACACACCGAAGCATTAACTCTGTTCGGGGTGAAGATAGCTATGTGGCGCGTTCAGACATGCGTCCCCTGTTGATATACGATGTCTTAAAGGGAAACCTTTGGGATACTCGCTCCAGAAGTTAGAATTCTGTGATAACCTGTGGTTAAATTCTCTGGGAATATCTTAGTAGTTTTATACCCAAGGAAGCTACCAAAAAGGAACCTTCCATCAGGACGCCATGGCTTGAGCCCAAAAATATATATATATATATATATATATATATATATATATATATATATATATATATATATAATCTATATATATATCTATACATATTAAAAATTTTAAGTAATTTTTATTTTTCCTAACATACTTACCGAGAATTACTTCCTCGGGAGGGTCCTTGACCTCTCTCAATCTCGACCAAGATTTCCCGCGCTACCCCCCCTATCTCGCTCCCGATAGTTCCTACCCCCGCCGCCAGGATAATTCCTGCGGCCCGGATTAGGGCAGGTCACTGCTTTTCCCGGGTCAGGATCTCATTAAGTTCTCCGTTTAGCCCGACCCGGCAATGGAAGAATGGCACTCGGGGACGGAAGGGAGGGCCATTACCCGGAAGTAATTCTCGGTAAGTATGTTAGGAAAAATAAAAATTACTTAAAATTTTTAATTTGTTCCAACACGAATACTTACCTCGAATTACTTCCTCGGAGACTTATACTTTAGGAGGCGGGAGAGCCATTCTGCCACTTGGTTAGGCACATGGTGCCTGGAGGGCTACGTAATGCGGGGGTACAGAGAGCGGATAGGGGGTAGCATTGGAAACCTTACGCTTATAATTTAAGGCTTACCTCTTGACATCTTCTCTACTGAGTCTTCTCCTGAAGAAGTAGGGATGCGTCGATTCACTTGTTGGGGACGTCTTCCAGCCTGCCCCTACACAGCTTGGAGGGCGGCGATGACTGTCCTAATGGAGAATCCATCCAAAGACTTTCTTGAGTAGTCTTTGAGGTAGTGGGCCGTGAAGGTCGACTGGTGTGACCAAGTGCCGGCCTGCAGGATCTGGCCCACTGCCATATTTCTCTCAAAGGCCAAGGAAGTGCTCAGGCCTCTGATGTCATGGGGACGGGGAGTGCCTGGTACTGCCACCTTGTCTTCTTCATAAGACCTAGGGATGACTTGTCTCAGCCAGAAGGAAATAGTGTTCTTGGACACTTGCTTCTTATTAACGCCTGAAGAGACGAAGAGGTTCTTGGCACCCGGACGGAGATGGGCCGTCCTTTCCAGGTATTTCCTGATCGTCCTGACCGGGCATAACTTCAGGTCGTCCGTATGGCCAGTCTTGGGGATGGCCGGAATTGAGAAACCTTCAAACCTCGGGTCCCAGACTGCTGGGTTCTGAGTCTTTGCTACAAAGGAGGGTACGAACTTGAAAGATACCTCCTTCCACCCTTTGGAGTGTGCCACGTCGTAGGAGAGACCGTGGATCTCACCTACCCTCTTAGCCGAAGCTAAGGCTAGCAAGAAGACTGTCTTGAGGGTGAGATCTTTGTCCCCGATATCTCTGAGTGGTTCAAAGGGCGGACGACACAACATTTTCAGGACCTTGGCCAGGTCCCATCTGGGCACTCTCCTGGCTTGGGGAGGACAGGATTGTTCGAAACTTCTAATCAGCATCCCTATGTGTCTTGAGGTCCCCAGGTCGATGCCTTTCAGGAGAAAGACTTGGCCGAAGGCTGCTCGTACTCCTTTAATAGCCGGGATTGACATTCCTATTTTATCCCTAAGGTACACGAGAAAATCAGCTATGTCAGGGACCGAGGCTTTAAGAGGTCTTATTTGTTTTGTCGCGCACCATTTCGTAAAGGCGGCCCACTTCGCCTGGTAGACTACGGTAGAGGATTTTCTTAGGTATAGGGACATCCTCTTGGCTGTGGAGGAGGAGTACCCCTCCTTCTTCAGGAGTCGCTCGATAGTCTCCAGGCGTGAAGGCGAAGAGAGAGAGGGTTGTCGTGGAACCTGAGGAAGTGCGGTTGACTCAGTAGATCTGACCTGGGGGGCAGAGGCCATGGCGGATGAGTCTGGCCACCGCTGGTTGTAGGGACCATTCTGTCCCTACTATCTGACCTATCCTGCTGAGGCCGTCGGCTAGCACGTTCTTTTTCCCGGGGATGAACCTTGCTAGCAGTGTTACCTGGTGTTCGTCCGCCCAGTGCAAGATGTTTACGGTGAGGTCGCACAGTTCCTTCGACTTCATGCCCCATTGTTTCTTGATGTAGGCTACCACCGTGGCGTTGTCGCACATTAGGGCCACGGTGTTTCCCTTCAACCGACTTGCAAAGTGCAGACATGCCTTTTGTACTGCTTTTAGCTCTAGGATGTTGATGTGGAGATGCTTTTCGGTCTCCGACCAGGTCCCGCTTGCTGTTTCCTCCCGCAGGTGGGCTCCCCACCCTAGGCTGGAGGCGTCCGTGAACAGGAGAAACTCGGGGGGACAGGACCCGAGGGGCATCCCCTTGAGGGAGTTAGACCGGCATCGCCACCAATTCAAGGCTGCTTTCGTGTCCGGGAGGACTGGGATCGATGTTTTCTGAGAGCCTGTCTGGGACCATAGAGCCTTGAGGTTCCATTGTACGGGTCTGAGCCGTATCTTCCCTTGGGGGACTAGTTTCTCTAATGAGACCAGATGGCCTATCAGCCTCTGCCAGTCTTTCGCTTTCCTGGGAAGCCCCGACAGGAACGGCTGAATGATCTTGACGAGGTTCTGTATCCTGTCTTCCGAGGGGAAGGCCTTCCCCTGCACGGTGTCCAACGTCATCCCCAAGTACCCCATTTTGTTGGATGGAGTTAGGTTCGATTTCTCCAGGTTGATAATGATTCCCAGACTCCTGCAGAAACGGAGGAGGTCCTTTCCTTGCTCTTCCAAGAGGGCCTTTGAACTGGAAAGGAGCAACCAGTCGTCCAGGTACCTGATGAGGCGGATACCTCGTTCGTGAGCCCATACTGAGACTGTCGCGAAAACCCTCGTGAACACCTGAGGGGCCGTCGACAGTCCGAAGCAGAGGGTCCGGAACTGCAGGATCTGGGAGCCCCATTTTACCCGGAGGAACTTCCGACTCGACGGGTGGACCGGAATTTGGAAGTACGCGTCCTTGAGGTCG